>NC_091325.1:34904002-34939002 GCF_038502225.1 Cherax quadricarinatus | reverse complement strand
TGGTTACAATCAGTGTACCTGGTGACCCTGAGTGTTCCTGGTAACTCTCACCATATCTGATTACCGTCACTCTACCTGGTGACCTTCAGTGTACCTGGTTACCCTCAGTGTACTTGATTACCTTCAGTGCGCCTGGTTACCCTCGGTGTACCTGGTTACCCTCAATGTACCTGGTTACAATCGGAGTACCTGGTTACCCTCAGTGTACCTGGTTAAAATCAGTGTACCTGGTTACTCTCAGTATTTCTGGTTTCCCTCAGTTTACCTGGTTGTCCACACTGTACCTGTTTACCTTCAGTGGACCTGGTCACCCTCAGTGATTCTTGTTACCCTCAGTCTACCTGGTTACCCATTAATGTCCCTGATTAACCGCAGAGTACATGGTTACCTTCATTGTACCTGGCTACCTTCAGTGTATCTGGTTACAGTCAGTGTTCCTGGTTACTCTCAATGTACCTCGTTATTACAACCCAGGATTCCAAATGGCCTGTTATCCCGTGTGTAATGGGAGCAAAATAAACACAGCAGAAAAAGTTTAGACTTATATTATCCTTCACCAATTTAGAACAGCAATATGTACACTATGTACAGTGATAAGTATAGTGCACTCCACGGTAAGCAAGGCAGAAATAGAAGCCACAAGATAGCAGACCGTGCTTCAACCATCTCTAGAATGGGAATGACAAGGGCAGACAGGAGAGCGGTGCCCACATAACCTCTGCGATTGCCAAAACCATCTTCTTATTGGCTAGAACCTGGTCACTAGTTGAACGACGGGGCCCCATCATCAACTCTTAGCAACCTGGTTCGCTGGTTGGGGGAGATAGCCTGTAAATGAGGGTGTGTACATGCGCCGAATAAAGGTTATGTACTCTTTGCATGCCACACCCCCACCCCGAGAAGGCTCAGGATTAGGCTGCCACCTCCCAGTGGTAACCGTGCCGCCATGGCACAAAATAATGGGACCGCCTTTCCTCTCCACCATCCAACTCTTAGAGCTCAGCTTTTTTCGTGACCAAAAGCCAAACCCTAAACTTAGAGTGAGACAGCAGTCAGACAGGCTAGCATAGGTCCAAGATACAGGCGGACGGTAGCCCGCATCCCCTCACTAAAAAAAAAAAACCATACCAGGGGATAAAAAAAAAGAGCGTGAAAAGGGGTTACCACAAATAACATCCTAACCTAAATAAATAAAAATATTAGACTCTAGATAAAGAGTCTGCCAACATATTTTCTTTGCCGGCAATATATTTAATGGAAATATTATAGGGCTGCAGTCTTAGCGTCCAGCGCATAAGCCTTGTGTTGTGGTTCTTCATGGCTTGGATATATACTAGAGGATTGTGATCACTGTCGACTGTGACCACCTGCGATGTCTGGCTCACATAAACATCGAAATGCTCCAAAGCCAGTACCAGCACGAGGGCTTCTTTTTCAATGGTAGAGTAAGCCCTCTGATGTGGCTGGAACTTGGCTGAAAAGTATGCTACAGGCTGCAACTCCTTGTTCCCGATTTGTAATAGTACTGCCCCAACCCCAGACTCACAAGCATCAACCTGTAATGAAAAAGGTTTGGAGAAGTCTGGAGACAAGAGAATGGGAGCAGTACACAATAATCTTTTTGCTTTATTAAAAGCAGTGTTACAGTCTGAGGTCCAATTAAAGGGAACTTTGTGACTGGTAAGAGAGGTAAGAGGGGCTACAATATCTGAGAAATTCTTACAGAATCTTCTGGATAATCTTTAATAGCAAAAACTTTAGCAAGTTTAGGTGCAACTTTACCACTACCTACTTCATGACCTAGAAAAGTGATAGTGGCCTGGCCAAAGGAAGATTTAGATAAATTAACTGTTAAATGGGGACTCTTAAAGGTCTCAAAAAGAGCCTTAAGTCTAAGTAGATGTTGATCCCAAGTATCAAACACCACAACAATATCATCTAGGTACGCTGCCGTGCCTTCAAGTCCTTTAATAGCCTGATGGATAAGTTTCTGGAATGAAGAGGGGGTATTTTTCATTCCGAAGTGGGTAACTGTATTGATAATGACCTCCTGGAATTACGAAGGCAGAGATTTCCTTCGCCTTATCCGTCAAAGGTACCTGATAGTAGCCTTTAAGGAGATCTAATTTGGACACAAAAGTAGCCTTACCCACAAAGTCAATTACGTTATCCAGACGAGGAAGAGGGCAAGCATCTGTAATTGTGACCTCGTTCACCTTACGGTAGTCTGTACACATACGAAACCCTCCATCAGCCTTCTTCACAAGGATGCACGGTGAAGCCCATGGACTAGATGACTCCTCCACTAAACCATGCTTTAACAAAAATTCTACTTCCTGCTGAAGTAGCCTTTGCTTTTCAGGATTAGCTCTGTAGGGGGAGAGTTTAATTGGTTTAGAGTCTCCCACATCTACATCATGGTAACCTAACGTACATTTTTTCGGCACATCCGAGAAAATATTAGGATATGACTGTAGAAGCTCCGTTAAATTTGTTGCTTGCGTTTCAGATAATCCCTCCATTAAAGGGCTAGGATCCTGGAGGAGGACAGAATTTGAAAGTTTAATATTAATTTCAGAGACAGAGTGCAAAGAATCAGAGTCGTCCTCAGAGGTAGAGGACAGAGTCATTACTGGGACTTTATCTGGTGTATGGAAATATTTTAATTGATTAATGTGGTAAGTTTTAGTTTTTGAGGTCTTATCAATGGGAGCTACCACATAATTTACATCAGATAATCTACTTACAATCTGCATAGGTCCCGTAAATCTAGCTTTCAAGGTGTGGCCAGGTATAGGTTCCTGCACCAACACCTTGTCTCCTGGATGGAAGGAGCGGAATTGTGCACTTCCGTCATACCACTGTTTCATCTTACTTTGAGCTGTCTTTAGGTTAGCCTTGGCTAACTCACGTGCCACCTGCAACCTTGAAGACGGGTTGTAGAGTGTTGAGCTAACGTCTTCTCCCATCCATCCTTCTTTGAGCACCCGAAGAGGACCTCGTACATTGTGCCCAAAGATCAGCTCAAACGGACTATACCCTGTAGACTCTTGCACCGTCTCTCGTACTGAGAACAGCAACAAAGGTAGTGATTCATCCCAGTCTGTAGGAAAGTGCATGCAAAAAGTTCTCATCATGGTTTTTAACGTCTGATGGAATCTTTCCAAGGCGCCTTGGGACTGAGGATGATAGGCAGTGGATAAGTTGTGGATTATCCCTAACCTAGTTAATACTTCCCTAAATGCTTTGGCAGTAAAGTTAGTACCTTGATCACTTTGAATAGTTTTAGGAATGCCAAAACAAGAAATGAATTTGGTTAAAGCTTTGAGAATAGCTTTAGTATTAATACTACGCATGGGAATTGCTTCAGGGTATCTGGTTACTTTATCCATAATCGTAAATAAATATTGATTTCCAGACTTTGACCTAGGTAGAGGACCTACACAATCTATAATTAAATCTGCAAAAGGTTCTCCATCAGCAGGTATAGGTTGGAGAGGTGCAGGTTTAATGGAATGTCCAGTTTCCCTACTTGCTGACATTCTCGGCAACACCTAATATGATTCTTCACATCTTTCTTCAATTTTGGCCAATAAAATTCTTTTGTGATTCTATACAAGGTTTTTGCAATTCCTAAGTGACCTCCTAATGAAGTATTATGAGCTGTATTTAATATTTGAGGTCTAAACTTGGTTGGAACCACTAACCTGTCATACAATTGCCGGCCCTCTATCTCCTTACCAGTCTCAGTGCAGACCAAATAATCATTTTTAACTTCATACTTGACCGGATGACCCAAAGAGGATTTACCCATGGCTGCCTGAAAAGCGAATTTTAAAGAAGGGTCCTTTCGTTGTTCCTCCCGGAAGGACAGTCCCTCGGGCATGGAAACAGACATCTGGCAATCCTGCAACCTGGGAATAGGAAGGCTTGATCGGGGTCTGTTCACTTTATTTACGAGGCTCCGGCCGGTGTGCCTCATAAAACAACGTGGCTATTCCGAGATCGGAGTCGTCCAAGGATAGGTCAACATTCCCTGCAGACAACCCTTGGGATGTTGCCCGAGTTATGGCCAACACCGGAGAAGAATTAATCATTATAGGTTCAGGACACGAACTAACAGTAGTAATGTTATTACCCAGTAATAACATGGCATCTTTCATGGGAAATCCTTTTGAGACACCTACAGTCAAGTACCCAGTGTAATATTTGCACTGTACATAAATTTTATGCAAAGGAACATAATATATAGCTCCTCCAAATGCTTCCAATAAAACAGAATCGAATCGAATAGAGGACGACGAGAGCTGTCGTAAGATGGGAAGGAAGAAGGGTATGGAAGGATGGAAATAACTGGAAAAGGATGGGGAGGAGGGGAAGAGGAGGAATCAAGGCAAGTGGCCCAACCACTTTGGGACATGTGGTACAAAAGTACTGGAGACGTAGATAGAGAGGCTTGACTGATGTCATTGCTTGGCTCACTAGGAGAGGATGGCGAAGGCAGCGGTAGGAGCTGGGAGTGTCAGAAGGCAGCAAGCAGGATGAGTTGGTTATGGTCTTAAACCGTTTATCAGTGCGGTAAATTGTTTTCGAGAGAGTTGTATCACACTTATGGGAGAGCTGTAGTAGTATTCGTTGGTTTGGAGTTGGTGGAGTATCTGGTTGTAGGTAGGGAATGGTCTTTCTTCGCTTTGGTACGATACAGTGTTGTCTTGGAGATGTTGGATGAGTTCTAGGCGAGTCATGCTTGCAGGGTACAGCCTCGTGGTGTTCCAGGTAATCGACGTGAGCTAAATAGAGAAGGCGGTGGTGGAGTAGAGGAAGGTGGTGTTGCTTCGTTTTCAACTTCAGTAGACGAATTAGAAGATGTTTCTGGTGGTAAGGCTTCTGATTGGTTGGATTCAGTGAGAGGTGGTGGCGGTGGAGGCTTCTCATTGGTCGTTGTTGGATTGACGTCTCTAGTTGGTGGTGTTGATGGAATTTCTGCAGAAGAGTTGGCGATTAAGTTTTTGGTGAATTTGAGAATTTCTTCAGAAGGTGGAGATGCTGGAAATGTAAGTGAAGGCATGTTATTTAATGCAAATAACTCGTTGATGGTAGAGTTAAATGATCCAGGTACAGCCATGTTTTGCATATGAGCGTATAGTAGACAGTAGTGAATCTTCGTTACGTCACATGTTGGAGGAGTGATGGTAGTGGTGGTGGTGGAGGCGGGCTGAGTAGATGCTTGAAGTAATTTTGTAGTGTCTGCTTGTATTTTTGCAATTGCTGCATACGTTGGAGTGTTGCTAGTAGGTTTTTTCTTTGCTGCATCTTGTGTTTTCTTCATAATATCCTTTCTTGTAGGACATTTTGCTGCCAGTGTATGGTGATCATTACTCTTGCAGTTTAAGCACGCTGGTTGTGTTGGAGCAGCAGCGGTGCAGGAACTGAAGGTGTGTCCCTCACTACCACATGTAGTGCAGAACTTCTTGTCTTTTACTGGACATGCTTTGGTGGTGTGATGGTATGAATAACAGTTCCAGCAATGTTGGATGTAGTGATATCTCTCTGCTTCAATGTAGGTAGGGCTGATGTAGTAGTAGTAGACAGCAAGACCTTCGTTCAGAGCAGTGGCAGCCATGTTCACGTCGGTGAAGGTGACCTTGATCATGGACGTTGCATTTGGGATTTTTGTAATGCTGTCAACAGTAGCCCAAGTATTTTGCGTCTCGATGGATGACTTGAGTTCAGCAGGTGTTTGAGACGTCAGAATCTTGTCCAGTTTTTTTTAGGAATACTGATTTCCTTTCCCTGAGGGCAGGAGATGACGTAACAGTAAACCCTTGAGTAGTAAGAGTAGTGATGACTTCTGTAGTGAGTAGATTCTCTGCTTCAGCATCATCGTGACACACAACAATGAATTCTTCTTTCAGTGACAATATGGTGTTGAATTTTACTTCCAGTGCTCCCTGAACAACAGTTGCAAGAGCAAGCTTCGTTGAATCATCAACGGTACCATTTCTTGGTTAGATCTTTACACGATTTGCGTAGCTCATCGTGTAAGTCAAGGCGATGACAACGCTGGTAAAGGTTCCCCTCCCCAACGGGGATCGTAGGGAGACAGAGTAAGTAAGGAGAGCTGCTATGACCTGCCTGGGCGACAGTCAAGAGCAGAATCGAATCTGTAATAAAACAGAGGAATTCAAGGAAGTATTCTCTGAAAGGGGTAATATTCCTTCTCTTACAAGTGAGCAATATGCTCCAGTATCTCTAAAGGTCTTTACTTCAATTGTTTCTGAGTTTTCCTGTAGGGAAATAAGACTCTTGCAATAATAAGGGGCCATACCTTTTTCTACTTCTCTAGGGGACATGTTACTAGGGATATTAGAGATTTTCCCAATGGGTTGGGGTTTATGGGGGCAGTTGGGACGGATGTGACCTACTTTATTACACATGAAGCAGACGACAGGCTTGCCCTTTACTCCCTGTTGACGTTGCAAATGGTGTCGTTCTGGCTGGTGTCTCTCTGGATACTGTTATCGAGATGCACCATGAGTAGTTTGCCTCTCCGCAGGTGGACCATAAGTTGAGAAGCGTGGCTCACCAGGTGACTTAGTTGGCTGACGTAGACGTTCTCCCTCCGGCTGGCACTTCATTCTCCAAGGTTGACGATCTCTGCTCATGCCAGGCTGTTGAAAAGAGAGACGGGACCGCTCGGACAAGGAGCGGTTAGTTTCGAAGGTATCAGCCAACCTGGCTGCCTCCAATGCAGTGGTTAAGTCACGATCCTGCAGAAAGACTCGAACCTCTGGTCCCACAGACTCCAGCAGGTTATCAATCAGAATAAGCTGTACCAGCTCCTCAAAGGTAGAGACACCACTTGCTTTATGCCAACTGGTAAAAGCTTTGGTTTGCTGTCTCACAAAGTCCACTAGGGATTGACCAAGCTGCCGCCTGCTTAATTTAAAAAATTTTCTATATTTGGCTGGGATACATGTATATGCTCCCAACACTGTGGTCTTCACTACTTGATAATCAGAAAATTCAGCGTCATTTAATACTGACGTAAATTCCTGTGCCTTACCCAATAATGCTGTATGAACCAACGATGCCCAATGCTGTTCCGGCCACCTCAAGGCTCGAGCCTGATTTTCGAAGCTTTCGAAAAATTGGTCTGGTTCGGCCTCATTGAAGCGGTGAACAAGCTGTACTGCTTTTTGTAAACTAAAATCATTTATAGAATGCGAAAACTGCCTCCTTTCTCTTTCCCTATCAAATTTTTCCCTTGCGAATGCTCTCTGTTCCCTAGTTTGCTCAAGATTGATTTTTACCAGCTCAAGTGCCAACGACGCTGATTCACCCTGAGACAACCCTGCTGCACTATACTGACCATTTTGCTCCGTAGGTGTATCATCTTCATCGTGCGAGAACATAGGAGTTTTTGCCCTAGCTCCCGTAGAGGGAGGAGTCTGATGTGCCATCTCTTCTTCTATAAGTTTGTCAGCAATCAGTGAACGCAGTTGCGCAGCTGTGAGAGTGCGTTTGTATTTAATGTCAATGGAACGAGCAATTTGCCAACAACACTGTAGGGACAATTTAGGTAGGTTATTATTATTATAATCAAAAAAGAAGCGCTAAGCCACAAGGGCTATACAGCGTTAGGTAGGTTATGCAAAGTATATGCCGACACCAGACGTCTGACTCGTCTAGGTGGCATAAGTTATTCGCTATGCACAGTACGATTGCAGAATACCCCAACGTAACACGTTAATTTGCAGAACACGCTTAGCTATGCACAGTACGATTGCAGAATACGCATACAAGCGAAGCCGACTGCAAAATTCTCCACACCGAACAGGCTAGTAACAACTGACACGCAAAATTTGTAAAGCAATGCCAGACAGCAAGCTGCACAATATTCCTGCTACGAGCTTCACCCTAAGCTCAACCGTTTCTCTAAGTCCAGCTCCAGCTCTCGGACAGGCTACCCATATTACAACCCAGGATTCCAAATGACCTGTTATCCCGTGTGTAATGGGAGCAAAATAAACACAGCAGAAAAAGTTTAGACTTATATTATCCTTCACCAATTTAGAACAGCAATATGTACACTATGTACAGTGATAAGTATAGTGCACTCCACGGTAAGCAAGGCAGAAATAGAAGCCACAAGATAGCAGACCGTGCTTCAACCAGCTCTAGAATGGGAATGACAAGGGCAGACAGGAGAGCGGTACCCACATAACCTCTGCGATTGCCAAAACCATCTTCTTATTGGCTAGAACCTGGTCACTAGTTGAACGACGGGGCCCCATCATCAACTCTTAGCAACCTGGTTCGCTGGTTGGGGGAGATAGCCTGTAAATGAGGGTGTGTACATGCGCCGAATAAAGGTTACGTACTCTTTGCATGCCACACTCGTTAACCTCAGTGTGCCTGGTTACCCTCACTGCACCTGGTTACCCTCAGTGTACCTAATTACCCTTAATGTACCTGGATATCCTCAGTGTAGCCTGTTACCCTAGGTGTACCTGGTTGCCCTCAGTGTTAATGGTTACCTTCAGTGTACTTTGTTACCCTCAGTCTTCCTAGTTACCATCGGTATACCTGGTTGCAATCAGTGTATCTATTTACAATCAGTGCACATGGTTACTCTCAGTGTTCCTGGTTACTGTCAGTGTACCTGATTTCTCTCCTTGTTTCTGGTTACCCTCAGTGTACGTGGTTACAATCAGTGTACCTGGTTGCCCTCAGTGTACCTTGTTACAATCAGTGCAACTGGTTACTCTTAAGTGTTCCTCATAACTGTCAGTGTGCCTGATTGTCCTCAGTGCTCTTGGTTGCCCTCAGTGTACCTGGTTAGCCTCAGTGTTCCTGGTTACCCTCAGTGTGCCAAATTGCTCTCAGTGTATATGGTTGTCCTCAGTGTACCTGCTTACCCTCAGTGCACCTGGTTACATTCAGTGTACATGGTTACCCTCAGTGTGCCTGGTTACCCTCAGTGTTCCTGGTTACTGTCAGTGCAAAAGGTTAACCTTAGTATTTGCGGTTACCCTAAGAATTCCTGGTTACCCTCAGAGTTCCTGGTTGTTCTCAGTGTATCTAGTTGCCCCTCAGTGCTCCTGGTTACCCTCAGTCCACCTGGTTACCCTCAGTTTTCCTGGTTGCCCTCAGTGTTGCTGGTTGCCCTCAGTGTTCCTGGTTGCCCTCAGTGTTCCTGGTTACCCTCAGTCTACCTGGTTGCCCTCAGTGTTCCTGGTTACCCTCAGTCTGCCTGGTTGCCCACAGTGTTCCTGGTTACCCTCAGTGTCCCTGGTTACTCTAAGTCTACCTGGTTGCCCTCAGTGTTCTTGGTTGACCTCACAGTTCCTGGTTGCTCTCAGTTTTCCTGGTTGCCTTTACTATTGCTGGTTGCCCTCATTGTTTATGGTTACCCCCAGTGTTCCTGGTTACCCTCAGTGTTCGTGGTTCCCCTTAGTGTTCCTGGTTACTCTCAGTGTTCCTGATTACCCTCAGTGTTAGGGTTACCCTCAGTGTTCCTGGTTATCCTCAGTGTTCCTGGTTACCCTCAGTGTTCCTGGTTGTCCTAAGTGTTCCTGATTACCCTCTATGTTCTTGATTACCCTCAGTGTTCCTGGTTACCCTCAGAGTTCGTTGTTACCCTCAATGTTCCTGGTTACCCTCAGTGTTCCTGATTACCCTCAGTGTTCCTGGTTATCCTCAGTGTTCCTGGTTGCCCTCAGTATTCTTGGTTACCCTCAGTGTTCCTTGTTGCCCTCAGTGTTCCTCGTTACCCTCAGTGTTCCTGGTTACCCTGAGTGTTTCTGGTTACCCTCAGTGTTCCTGGTTATCTTCAGTATTCCTGGTTACCCTCATTGTTCATGGTTACCCTTAGTGTTCCTGGTTACCCTCAGTGTTTCTGGTTACCCTGAGTGTCCCTGGTTACCCTCAGTGTTCCTGGTTACCCTGAGTGTTCGAGGTTACCCTGAGTGTTCCTGGTTACCCAGAGTGTTCCTGGTTACCCTGAGTGTTCCTAGTTACCCTGAGTGTTCCTGGTTACCCTGAGTGTTCCTGGTTACCCTCAGTTTTCCTGGTTACCTTCAGTGTTCCTGGTTACCCTCAGTGTTCCTGGTTACCCTCAGTGTTCCTGGTTACCCTCAGTGTTCCTGGTTACCCTCAGGGTTCCTGGTTACCCTCAGTGTTCCTGGTTACCCTCAGTGTTCCTGGTTACCCTAAGTGTTCCTGGTTACCCTGAATGTTCCTAGTTACCCTGAGTGTTTCTGGTTACCCTCAGTGTTCCTGGTTACAGGGCTCTAGTGGCCTGGTGGTTAACGCTCTCGCTTCACACAGTGAGGGCCTGGGTTCGATTCCCAGCCAGAGTAGAAACATTGGACGTGTTTCTTTCCACCTGTTGTCTATGTTCCCCATCAGTAAAATGGGTACCTGGGTGTTAGTCGACTGGTGTGGGTCGCATCCTGGGACACTGACCTATGGAGGCCTGGTCACACACCGGGCCGCGGGGGCGTTGACCCCCGGAACTCTCTCCAGGTAAACTCTCCAGGTAAACCCTCAGTGTTTCTGGTTGCCCTCAGTGTTCCTGGTTACCCTCAGTGTTCCTGGTTACCCTCATTGCTCTTGGTTACATTCAGTGTTCCTGGTTACCCTCAGTGTTCCTGGTTACCCTGAATGTTCCTGGTTACCCTGAGTGTTCCTAGTTACCCTGAGTGTTCCTGGTTACCCTCAGTGTTCCAGGTTACCCTCTGTGTTTCTGGTTGCCTGAGTGTTCCTGGTTGCCCTGAGTGTTCCTGGTTACCCTCAGTGTTCCTGGTTACCATAAGTGTTGCTGGTTATCCTCAGTGTTGCTGGTTACCCTCAGTGTTCCTGGTTACCCTCAGTGTTCCTGGTTACCCTCAGTGTTGCTGGTTACCCTCAGTGTTGCTGGTTACCCTCAGTGTTCCTGGTTACCCTCATTGTTCTTGGTTACCCTCAGTGTTCCTGGTTACCCTCAGTGTTCCTGGTTACCCTCAGTGTTCCTGGTTACCCTCAGTGTTCCTGGTTACCCTCAGTGTTTCTGGTTACCCTCGGTGTTCCTGGTTCCCTCAGTGTTCCTGGTTACCCTGAGTGTTCCTGGTTACCCTGAGTGTTCCTAGTTACCGTGAGTGTTCCTGGTTACCCTCCGCGTTCCTAGTTACCCTCAGTGTTCCTGTTTACCCTCAGTGTTCCTGGTTACCCTGAGTGTTCCTGGTTACTCTCAGTGTTCCTGGTAACCCTCAGTGTTTCTGGTTACCCTCAGTGTTCCTCGTTACCCTCAGTGTTCCTCGTTACCCAGAGTGTTCCTGGTTACCCTCAGTGTTCCTGGTTACCCTCAGTGTTCCTGGTTATCCTCAGTGTTTCTGGTTACCCTCAGTTTTCCTGGTTACCCTCAGTGTTCCTGGTTACCCTCAGTGTTCCTTGTTACTCTCAGTGTTCCTGTTACCCTCAGTGTTCCTGGTTACCCTCAGTGTTCCTGGTTACCCTGAGTGTTCCTGGTTACCCTGAGTATTCCTAGTTACCCTGAGTGTTCCTGGTTACAGTGAGTGTTCCTGGTTATCCTCAGTGTTCCTGGTTACCTTCAGTGTTCCTGGTTACCCTCAGTGTTCCTGGTTACCCTGAGTGTTCCTGGTTACCCTGAGTGTTCCTGGTTACCCTGAGTGTTCCTGGTTACCCTGAGAGTTCCTGGTTACCCTGAGTGTTCTTGGTTACCCTGAGTGTTCGAGGTTCCCCTCAGTGTTTCTGGGTATCCTCAGTGTTCCTGGTTACCCTCAGTGTTCCTGGTTACCCTGAGTGTTCCTGGTTACTCTCAGTGTTTCTGGCTACCCTCAGTGTTCCTGGTTACCCTGAGTGTTCCTGGTTACCCTGAGTGTTCCTGGTTACCCTGAGTGTTCCTAGTTACCCTCAGTGTTCCTGGTTACCCTGAGTATTCCTGGTTACCCTCAGTATTCCTGGTTACCCTCAGTATTGCTGGTTACCTTCAGTGTTCCTTTTTACCCTCAGTGTTCCTGGTTACCCTCAGTGTTCCTGGTTACCCTCAGTGTTCCTAGTTACCCTCAGTGTTCCTGGTGACCCTCCGTGTTCCTGGCTACCCTCAGTGTTCCCGGGTACCCTCAGTGTTTCTGGTTACCCTGAGTGTTCCTGGTTACCCTCAGTGTTCCTGGTTACCCTGACTGTTCCTGGTTACATTGAGTGTTCCTGGTTACCCTGAATGTTCCTGGTTGCCCTGAGTGTTCCTGGTTACCTTCAGAGTTCCTGGTTACCCTCAGTGTTCCTGGTTACCCTCAGTGTTTCTGGTTGCCTGAGTGTTCCTGGTTGCCCTGAGTGTTCCGGGTTGCCCTGAGTGTTCCTGGTTACCCTCAGTGTTCCTGGTTACCGTCAGTGTTGCTGGTTACCCTCAGTGATGCTGGTTACCCTCAGTGTTCCTGGTTACCCTCAGTGTTGCTGGTTACCCTCAGTGTTGCTGGTTACCCTCAGTGTTACTGGTTACCCTCAGTGTTCTTGGTTACCCTCAGTGTTCCTGGTTACCCTCAGTGCTCCTGGTTACCCTCGGTGTTCCTGGTTCCATCAGTGTTCCTGGTTACCCTGAGTGTTCCTGGTTACCCTGAGTGTTCCTAGTTACCCTGAGTGTTCCTGGTTACCCTCCGCGTTCCTAGTTACCCTCGGTGTTCCTGTTTACCCTCAGTGTTCCTGGTTACCCTGAGTGTTCCTGGTTACTCTCAGTGTTCCTGGTTACCCTCAGTGTTTCTGGTTATCCTCAGTGTTCCTGGTTACCCTCAGTGTTCCTGGTTACCCTGAGTGTTCATGGTTACTCTCAGTGTTTCTGGCTACCCTCAGTGTTCCTGGTTACCCTGAGTGTTCCTGGTTACCCTGAGTGTTCCTGGTTACCCTGAGTGTTCCTAGTTACCCTCAGTGTTCCTGGTTACCCTGAGTATTCCTGGTTACCCTCAGTATTCCTGGTTACCCTCAGTATTGCTGGTTACCTTCAGTGTTCCTTTTTACCCTCAGTGTTCCTGGTTACCCTCAGTGTTCCTGGTTACCCTCAGTGTTCCTAGTTACCCTCAGTGTTCCTGGTTACCCTCAGTGTTCCTGGCTACCCTCAGTGTTCCCGGTTACCCTCAGTGTTTCTGGTTACCCTGAGTGTTCCTGGTTACCCTGAGTGTTCCTGGTTACCCTCAGTGTTCCTGGTTACCCTGACTGTTCCTGGTTACATTGAGTGTTCCTGGTTACCCTGAGTGTTCCTGGTTGCCCTGAGTGTTCCTGGTTACCTTCAGAGTTCCTGGTTACCCTCAGTGTTCCTGGTTACCCTCAGTGTTTCTGGTTGCCTGAGTGTTCCTGGTTGCCCTGAGTGTTCCTGGTTGCCCTGAGTGTTCCTGGTTACCCTCAGTGTTCCTGGTTACCGTCAGTGTTGCTGGTTACCCTCAGTGTTGCTGGTTACCCTCAGTGTTCCTGGTTACCCTCAGTGTTGCTGGTTACCCTCAGTGTTGCTGGTTACCCTCAGTGTTCCTGGTTACCCTCAGTGTTCTTGGTTACCCTCAGTGTTCCTGGTTACCCTCAGTGCTCCTGGTTACCCTCGGTGTTCCTGGTTCCATCAGTGTTCCTGGTTACCCTGAGTGTTCCTGGTTACCCTGAGTGTTCCTAGTTACCCTGAGTGTTCCTGGTTACCCTCCGCGTTCCTAGTTACCCTCGGTGTTCCTGTTTACCCTCAGTGTTCCTGGTTACCCTGAGTGTTCCTGGTTACTCTCAGTGTTCCTGGTTACCCTCAGTGTTTCTGGTTACCCTCAGTGTTCCTCGTTACCCTCAGTGTTCCTCGTTACCCTGAATGTTCCTGGTTACCCTCAGTGTTCCTGGTTACCCTCAGTGTTCCTGGTTATCCTCAGTGTTTCTGGTTACCCTCAGTTTTCCTGGTTACCCTCAGTGTTCCTGGTTACCCTCAGTGTTCCTTGTTACTCTCAGTGTTCCTGTTACCCTCAGTGTTCCTGGTTACCCTGAGTGTTCCTGGTTACCCTGAGTGTTCCTGGTAATCCTCAGTGTTCCTGGTTACCTTCAGTGTTCCTGGTTACCCTCAGTGTTCCTGGTTACCCTGAGTGTTCCTGGTTACCCTGAGTGTTCCTGGTTACCCTGAGTGTTCCTGGTTACCCTGAGTTTTCCTGGTTACCCTGAGTGTTCTTGGTTACCCTGAGTGTTCGAGGTTACCCTCAGTGTTCCTGGTTATCCTCAGTGTTCCTGGTTACCCTCAGTGTTCCTGGTTACCCTCAGTGTTCCTGGTTACCCTGAGTGTTCCTGGTTACTCTCAGTGTTTCTGGTTACCCTCAGTGTTCCTGATTACCCTGAATGTTCCTGGTTACCCTGAGTGTTCCTGGTTACCCTGAGTGTTCCTAGTTACCCTCAGTGTTCCTGGTTACCCTGAGTATTCCTGGTTACCCTCAGTATTCCTGGTTACCCTCAGTATTCCTGGTTACCTTCAGTGTTCCTGGTTACCCTGAGTATTCCTGGTTACCCTCAGTATTCCTTTTTACCTTCAGTGTTCCTGGTTACTCTCAGTGTTTCTGGCTACCCTCAGTGTTCCTGGTTACCCTGAGTGTTCCTGGTTACCCTGAGTGTTCCTGGTTGCCCTGAGTGTTCCTGGTTACCCTCAGTGTTCCTGGTTACCCTCAGTGTTCCTGGTTACCCTGAGTGTTCCTGGTTACCCTCAGTGTTCCTGGTTACCCTCAGTGTTCCTGGTTACCCTGAGTGTTCCTGGTTACCCTGAGTGTTCCTGGTTACCCTCAGTGTTCCTGGTTACCCTGAGTGTTCCTGGTTACCCTCAGTGTTCCTGGTTACCCTGAGTGTTCCTGGTTACCCTGAGTGTTCCTGGTTGCCCTGAGTGTTCCTGGTTACCCTCAGTGTTCCTGGTTACCCTCAGTGTTCCTGGGTACCCTCAGTGTTCCTGGTTGTTGCTAAGCCCTGTTAGCAGCAGGAATTAATGTGATACTTGCACAATCGCTGCTCAACAGAAAATAGTGGATGAATTAAGTCTTGTGTTACTCCCGCCTCGCTCTAACATTCCCACAATAAACTTGTGTTACTCCCACCTCGCTCTAACATTCCCACAATAAACTTGGGTTGCTCCCGCCTCGCTCTAACATTCCCACAATAAACTTGTGTTACTCCCACCTCGCTCTAACATTCCCACAATAAACTTGTGTTACTCCCACCTCGCTCTAACATTCCCACAATAAACTTGGGTTGCTCCCGCCTCGCTCTAACATTCCCACAATAAACTTGTGTTACTCCCACCTCGCTCTAACATTCCCACAATAAACTTGGGTTACTCCCGCCTCGCTCTAACATTCCCACAATAAACTTGTGTTACTCCCACCTCGCTCTAACATTCCCACAATAAACTTGGGTTGCTCCCGCCTCGCTCTAACATTCCCACAATAAACTTGTGTTACTCCCGCCTCGCTCTAACGTTCCCACAATAAACTTGTGTTACTCCTGCCTCGCTCTAACGTTCCCACAATAAACTTGTGTTACTCCCGCCTCGCTCTAACATTCCCACAATAAACTTGTGTTACTCCCGCCTCGCTCTAACATTCCCACAATAAACTTGTGTTACTCCCGCCTCGCTCTAACATTCCCACAATAAACTTGTGTTACTCCCGCCTCGCTCTAACATTCCCACAATAAACTTGTGTTACTCCCGCCTCGCTCTAACATACCCACAATAAACTTGTGTTACTCCCGCCTCGCTCTAACATTCCCACAATAAACTTGTGTTACTCCCGCCTCGCTCTAACATTCCCACAATAAACTTGTGTTACTCCCGCCTCGCTCTAACATTCCCACAATAAACTTGTGTTACTCCCGCCTCGCTCTAACATTCCCACAATAAACTTGTGTTACTCCCGCCTCGCTCTAACATTCCCACAATAAACTTGTGTTACTCCCGCCTCGCTCTAACATTCCCACAATAAACTTGTGTTACTCCCGCCTCGCTCTAACATACCCACAATAAACTTGTGTTACTCCCGCCTCGCTCTAACATTCCCACAATAAACTTGGGTTACTCCCACCTCGCTCTAACGTTCCCACAATAAACTTGGGTTACTCCTGCCTCACCCTAACGTTCCCACAATAAACTTGTGTTACTCCCGCCTCGGTCTAACATTCCCACAATAAACTTGTGTTACTCCCGCCTCGGTCTAACATTCCCACAATAAACTTGTGTTACTCCCGCCTCGCTCTAACATTCCCACAATAAACTTGTGTTACTCCCGCCTCGCTCTAACATTCCCACAATAAACTTGTGTTACTCCCGCCTCGCTCTAACATTCCCACAATAAACTTGTGTTACTCCCGCCTCGCTCTAACATTCCCACAATAAACTTGTGTTACTCCCGCCTCGCTCTAACATTCCCACAATAAACTTGTGTTACTCCCGCCTCGCTCTAACATTCCCACAATAAACTTGTGTTACTCCCGCCTCGCTCTAACATACCCACAATAAACTTGTGTTACTCCCGCCTCGCTCTAACATTCCCACAATAAACTTGGGTTACTCCCACCTCGCTCTAACGTTCCCACAATAAACTTGGGTTACGCCTGCCTCACCCTAACGTTCCCACAATAAACTTGTGTTACTCCCGCCTCGGTCTAACATTCCCACAATAAACTTGTGTTACTCCCGCCTCGGTCTAACATTCCCACAATAAACTTGTGTTACTCCCGCCTCGCTCTAACATTCCAACAATAAACTTGTGTTACTCCCGCCTCGCTCTAACATTCCCACAATAAACTTGTGTTACTCCCGCCTCGCTCTAACATTCCAACAATAAACTTGTGTTACTCCCGCCTCGCTCTAACATTCCCACAATAAACTTGTGTTACTCCCGCCTCGCTCTAACATTCCCACAATAAACTTGTGTTACTCCCGCCTCGCTCTAACATTCCAACAATAAACTTGTGTTACTCCCGCCTCGCTCTAACATTCCCACAATAAACTTGTGTTACTCCCGCCTCGCTCTAACATTCCCACAATAAACTTGTGTTACTCCCGCCTCGCTCTAACATTCCCACAATAAACTTGTGTTACTCCCGCCTCGCTCTAACATTCCCACAATAAACTTGTGTTACTCCCGCCTCGCTCTAACATTCCCACAATAAACTTGTGTTACTCCCGCCTCGCTCTAACATTCCCACAATAAACTTGTGTTACTCCCGCCTCGCTCTAACATTCCCACAATAAACTTGTGTTACTCCCGCCTCGCTCTAACATTCCAACAATAAACTTGTGTTACTCCCGCCTCGCTCTAACATTCCCACAATAAACTTGGGTTACTCCCGCCTCGCTCTAACATTCCCACAATAAACTTGTGTTACTCCCGCCTCGCTCTAACATTCCCACAATAAACTTGTGTTACTCCCGCCTCGCTCTAACATTCCAACAATAAACTTGTGTTACTCCCGCATCGCTCTAACATTCCCACAATAAACTTGTGTTACTCCCGCCTCGCTCTAACATTCCAACAATAAACTTGTGTTACTCCCGCCTCGCTCTAACATTCCCACAATAAACTTGTGTTACTCCCGCCTCGCTCTAACATTCCCACAATAAACTTGGGTTACTCCCGCCTCGCTCTAACATACCCACAATAAACTTGTGTTACTCCAGCTTCGCTCTAACGTTCTCACAATAAACTTTTGTTACTCCCGCCTCGCTCTAACGTTCCCACAATAAACTTGTGTTACTCCCGCTTCGCTCTAACGTTCCCACAATAAACTTGTGTTACTCCCGCTTCCCTCTTACGTTCTCACAATAAACTTGTGTTACTCCCGCTTCGCTCTAACGTTCCCACAATAAACTTGTGTTACTCCCGCCTCGCTCTAACGTTCCCACAATAAACTTGTGTTACTCCCGCTTCGCTCTAACGTTCCCACAATAAACTTGTGTTACTCCCGCCTCGCTCTAACGTTCCCACAATAAACTTGGGTTACTCCCGCCTCGCTCTAACATACCCACAATAAACTTGTGTTACTCCGGCTTCGCTCTAACGTTCCCACAGTAAACTTGTGTTACTCCCGCCTCGCTCTAACGTTCCCACAATAAACTTGTGTTACTCCCGCCTCGCTCTAACGTTCCCACAATAAACTTGGGTTACTCCCGCCTCGCTCTAACATACCCACAATAAACTTGTGTTACTCTCGCCTCGCTCTAACATACCCACAATAAACTTGTGTTACTCCCGCCTCGCTCTAACGTTCACACAATAAACTTGTGTTACTCCCGCTTCGCTCTAACGTTCCCACAATAAACTTGTGTTACTCCTGCCTCGCTCTAACGTTCCCACAATAAACTTGTGTTACTCCCGCTTCGCTCTAACGTTCCCACAATAAACTTGTGTTACTCCTGCCTCGCTCTAACGTTCCCACAATAAACTTGTGTTACTCCCGCTTCCCTCTTACGTTCTCACAATAAACTTGTGTTACTCCCGCTTCGCTCTAACGTTCCCACAATAAACTTGTGTTACTCCCGCCTCGCTCTAACGTTCCCACAATAAACTTGTGTTACTCCCGCTTCGCTCTAACGTTCCCACAATAAACTTGTGTTACTCCCGCCTCGCTCTAACGTTCCCACAATAAACTTGTGTTACTCCCGCTTCCCTCTTACGTTCTCACAATAAACTTGTGTTACTCCCGCTTCGCTCTAACGTTCCCACAATAAACTTGTGTTACTCCCGCCTCGCTCTAACGTTCCCACAATAAACTTGTGTTACTCCCGCTTCGCTCTAACGTTCTCACAATAAACTTGTGTTACTCCCGCTTCGCTCTAACGTTCTCACAATAAACTTGTGTTACTCCCGCCTCGCTCTAACGTTCTCACAATAAACTTGTGTTACTCCCGCTTCGCTCTAACGTTCTCACAATAAACTTGTGTTACTCTCGCCTCGCTCTAACGTTCCCACAATAAACTTGTGTTACTCCCGCTTCGCTCTAACGTTCCCACAATAAACTTGTGTTACTCCCGCCTCGCTCTAACGTTCCCACAATAAACTTGTGTTACTCCCGCTTTCCTCTTACGTTCTCACAATAAACTTGTGTTACTCCCGCTTCCCTCTTACGTTCTCACAATAAACTTGTGTTACTCCCGCCTCGCTCTAACGTTCCCACAATAAACTTGTGTTACTCCCGCTTTCCTCTTACGTTCTCACAATAAACTTGTGTTACTCCCGCTTCCCTCTTACGTTCTCACAATAAACTTGTGTTACTCCCGCCTCGCTCTAACGTTCCCACAATAAACTTGTGTTACTCCCGCTTCCCTCTTACATTCCCACAATAAACTTGTGTTACTCCCGCCTCGCTCTAACATTCCCACAATAAACTTGTGTTACTCCCGCCTCACTCTAACGTTCTCACAATAAACTTGTGTTACTCCCGCCTCGCTCTAACATTCCCACAATAAACTTGTGTTACTCCCGCCTCGCTCTAACATTCCCACAATAAACTTGTGTTACTCCCGCCTCGCTCTAACATTCCCACAATAAACTTGTGTTACTCCCGCCTCGCTCTAACATTCCCACAATAAACTTGTGTTACTCCCGCCTCACTCTAACGTTCTCACAATAAACTTGTGTTACTCCCGCCTCGCTCTAACGTTCCCACAATAAACTTGTGTTACTCCCGCCTCGCTCTAACATTCCCACAATAAACTTGTGTTACTCCCGCCTCGCTCTAACATTCCCACAATAAACTTGTGTTACTCCCGCCTCGCTCTAACATTCCCACAATAAACTTGTGTTACTCCCGCCTCACTCTAACGTTCTCACAATAAACTTGTGTTACTCCCGCCTCGCTCTAACATTCCCACAATAAACTTGTGTTACTCCCGCCTCGCTCTAACGTTCCCACAATAAACTTGTGTTACTCCCGCCTCGCTCTAACATTCCCACAATAAACTTGTGTTACTCCCGCCTCGCTCTAACATTCCCACAATAAACTTGTGTTACTCCCGCCTCGCTCTAACATTCCCACAATAAACTTGTGTTACTCCCGCCTCGCTCTAACGTTCCCACAATAAACTTGTGTTACTCCCGCCTCGCTCTAACATTCCCACAATAAACTTGTGTTACTCCCGCCTCGCTCTAACATTCCCACAATAAACTTGTGTTACTCCCGCCTCGCTCTAACATTCCCACAATAAACTTGTGTTACTCCCGCCTCGCTCTAACGTTCCCACAATAAACTTGTGTTACTCCCGCCTCGCTCTAACATTCCCACAATAAACTTGTGTTACTCCCGCCTCGCTCTAACATTCCCACAATAAACTTGTGTTACTCCCGCCTCGCTCTAACATTCCCACAATAAACTTGTGTTACTCCCGCCTCGCTCTAACATTCCCACAATAAACTTGTGTTACTCCCGCCTCGCTCTAACATTCCCACAATAAACTTGTGTTACTCCCGCCTCGCTCTAACATTCCCACAATAAACTTGTGTTACTCCCGCCTCGCTCTAACGTTCCCACAATAAACTTGTGTTACTCCCGCCTCGCTCTAACGTTCCCACAATAAACTTGTGTTACTCCCGCCTCGCTCTAACGTTCCCACAATAAACTTGTGTTACTCCCGCCTCGCTCTAACATTCCCACAATAAACTTGTGTTACTCCCGCCTCGCTCTAACGTTCCCACAATAAACTTGTGTTACTCTCGCCTCGCTCTAACGTTCCCACAATAAACTTGTGTTACTCCCGCCTCGCTCTAACATTCCCACAATAAACTTGTGTTACTCCCGCCTCGCTCTAACATTCCCACAATAAACTTGTGTTACTCCCGCCTCGCTCTAACATTCCCACAATAAACTTGTGTTACTCCCGCCTCGCTCTAACATTCCCACAATAAACTTGTGTTACTCCCGCCTCGCTCTAACATACCCACAATAAACTTGTGTTACTCTCGCCTCGCTCTAACATTCCCACAATAAACTTGTGTTACTCCCGCCTCGCTCTAACATTCCCACAATAAACTTGTGTTACTCCCGCCTCGCTCTAACGTTCCCACAATAAACAATATCTTTGGAAAATAACTTAACAAATGCTCTAATCAATTTATTGTCTCATATAAATTTTAGTGTTAATTATTACAATATATAAATCGTGTGAAGACTAAAATTGTACCGAAAATTCATTAATGAATTTCTTGCGTTGTGAACAATATTTTAGTGGAACAACATTGTGAACAATATTTTAGTGGAACAACATTGTGAACAATATTTTAGTGGAACAACATTGTGAACAATATTTTAGTGGAACAACATTGTGAACAATATTTTAGTGGAACAACATTGTGAACAATATTCTAGTGGAACTACATTGTGAACAATATTTTAGTGGAACAACATTGTGAACAATATTTTAGTGGAACAACATTGTGAACAATATTTTAGTGGAACTACATTGTGAACAATATTCTAGTGGAACTACATTGTGAACAATATTCTAGTGGAACTACATTGTGAACAATATTCTAGTGGAACTACATTGTGAACAATATTCTAGTGGAACTACATTGTGAACAATATTCTAGTGGAACTACATTGTGAACAATATTCTAGTGGAACTACATTGTGAACAATATTCTAGTGGAACTACATTGTGAACAATATTCTAGTGGAACTACATTGTGAACAATATTCTAGTGGAACTACATTGTGAACAATATTCTAGTGGAACCACATTGTGAACAATATTCTAGTGGAACTACATTGTGAACAATATTCTAGTGGAACCACATTGTGAACAATATTCTAGTGGAACAATATTGGTTCATCCTGAACAACTGCAGATTTTACAAGCAAAAATTATTGTATCTTAATTCATTTCTTTAGTTAGTTTATACCTTTTACTATAATAGGAATATTAGTAGTCATTTACTGGCGTTACATTAATAATAATAATAATAATAATTATTATTATTATTATTATTATTATAATTTTTATTATTACGATTATTATTATTATTCTTATTATTATTATTATTATTATTGTTGTTGTTGTTGTTGTTGTTGTTGTTGTTGTTGTTGTTGTTGTTGTTGTTGTTGTTGTTGTTGTTGTTATTATTATTATTATTATTATTATTATTATTATTACGATTATTATTATTATTATTATTATTATTATTATTATTATTATTGTTGTTGTTGTTGTTGTTGTTGTTGTTGTTGTTGTTGTTGTTGTTGTTGTTGTTGTTGTTGTTGTTGTTGTTGTTGTTGTTATTATTATTATTATTATTATTATTATTATTATTATTTCTCAAGTTTAATATTAAGCATTTGTAATTGCTGTGAATTACATTTGAGTGAAGATAATAATGGTGTATGACGTTACAGTGATTATCCTTCACTACACTGAGTACATTTCCAACACCTGAGTTACAGAAGACCAACTACATAATAAGAAGGGAAGAATAAAGGAAGAAACAGATAAGAGATACACATTAGAAGCAAACCTGAAATTATCACAAGGAATATTTATCTCACCTAAACATAGTTATAACTCGAGGAGGCTGATTGTCTTATTACTGCAGAAGTTAAGAGTTAAAGTCTGACTGCCATGTACAGTGATGGATGAGGTACTGCTTGGTCGTTGATTATATGTGTCAGGTGATGGTGACACTACTTAAAGTATGGTGTAGCTGACAACTGGTAAAAAAGATACATACAACAAAAGAAAACCTTAGCGCTTTCGTCTTGCGATTTCCGAGTTGGTCACCTACACTGAATGTACTGCTGCTATAAACCGACTGTCACACTGGCGCAAGAAGCAGCAGTACTTTGCAAGTCCAACCTGCACTCACATTAACAAACCTGTTATTTTAGGTCATCACAGATTTCCCACCCAAACTTCTCATATTCGATCAGAGTGACAAGTTTCAGCATTAGTTTGTGTTTCGAGTCAGTCTCTAACTGATCACTTTCCAAGACTCAGAAATGTCAATCTTGATAATGTCTCCAGCAATCTAAGAGCTAAATACAGAAGGAGAAAACTTAATTCTTAACCCAGTAATTAATGTACAGTTATGGATTCCATCACACACTGGATTACTCATTCATGATAAAGTTGATACGTTAACCAAGAGAAGCTCCCTGATGGAAAATGTAGAATATAAATTTGGTGTACCTGTATCTAGCGTTAGGAAGGAATATAGAGGAATATAGAGATATACTGTTTAATAACCTTTGTGATATACCAAGATGCCAGATATATTAAGCAAGTTCCCTAAATTTACTTGCAATAGTAACGGAACTGATTATATAAATTAAAATGTGCTCCTATAATCCCTTCAGGAGCCTAGTTCATAAGCTTTTCGTGTATCCATGTGCTCTTGCGTCCACATGATGGACATGAGGTGCACGATAAACTAGAAGATTGGGCGGCAATATCTAAAAATCTCAAGCAACACCTTACTACGGACGTAGTAAGATGTTGCCATTGTGAAGTAAGACTGTCCTCACACTTCTTTAGCTGAAACTAATAAACAAATTCCACATTGCAAGGTCATGATTATTTTCCAAAAGCATTGAAAAGTCCATTAATATCGCAACAGTAAAATAGCGATTATTCATTTTTAATACATTGAAACCTAGTCGATGTTGGTGCTGTCTTGTACACCCATGTGCCGCTGCTGCTGTCTTGTACACCCATGTGCCGCTGCTGCTGTCTTGTACACCTATGTGCTGTTGGTGCTGTCATGTACACCCATGTGCTGTTGCTGCTGTCTTGTACACCAATGTGCCGTTGCTGCCGTCTTTTACACCCATGTGCTGCTGCTGCTGCTGTCTTGTACACCAATGTGCTGCTGCTGCTGCTGCTGTCTTGTACACCCATGTGCTGCTGCTGCTGTCTTGTACACCCATGTACTGCTGTTACTGTCTTGGACACCCATGTGCTGCTGCTGCTGCTGTCATGTGCACCCATGTGCTGCTGCTGCTGCTGCTGTCTTGTACACCAATGTGCTGTTGCTGTTGTCTTGTACACCCATGTGCTGCTGCTGCTGCTGCTGTCTTGTACACCCATGTACTGCTGTTACTGTCTTGGACACCCATGTGCTGCTGTTGCTGTTGTCTTGTACACCCATGTGCTGCTGCTGCTGCTGCTGTCTTGTACACCCATGTGCTGTTGCTGTTGTCTTGGACACCTATGTGCTGTTGCTGTTGTCTTGTACACCCATGTGAAGCTGCTGCTGTCTTGTACACTCATGTGCTGTTGCTGCTGTCTTGTACACCCATGTGCTGTTGCTGTTGTCTTGGACACCTATGTGCTGCTGCTGCTGTTGTCTTGTACACCCATGTGCTCTTACTGTTGTCTTGTACACCCATGTGATGCTGCTGCTGTCTTGTACACCCATGTGAAGCTGCTGCTGTCTTGTACACTCATGTGCTGTTGCTGCTGTCTTGTACACCCATGTACTGTTGCTGTTGTCTTGGACACCTATGTGCTGCTGCTGCTGTTGTCTTGTACACCCATGTGCTCTTACTGTTGTCTTGTACACCCATGTGCTGTTGCTGCTGTCTTGTACACCCATGTGCTGTTGCTGCTTTCTTGTACACCCATGTGCTGCCTCTGCTGTCTTATACACTCGTGTGCTGTTGCTGCTGTCTTGTACACCCATGTGCTGTTGGTGCTGTTTTGTACACCCATGTGCTGTTGCTGCTGTCTTGTACACCTATGTGCTGTTGCTGCTGTCATTTACACCCATGGAAGATCATTATAACAACAGGTACTGGAAGACAGTAAGAATAACACTGGAAGATCATTATAACAACAGGTACTGGAAGACAGTAAGAATAACACTGGAAGATCACTATAACAACAGGTACTGGAAGACAGTAAGAATAACACTGGAAGATCACTATAACAACAGGTACTGGAAGACAGTAAGAATAACACTGGAAGATCATTATAACAACAGGTACTGGAAGACAGTAAGAATAACACTGGAAGATCATTATAACAACAGGTACTGGAAGACAGTAAGAGTAACACTGGAAGATCATTATAACAACAGGTACTGGAAGACAGTAAGAATAACACTGGAAGATTATTATAACAACAGGTACTGGAAGACAGTAAGAATAACACTGGAAGATCATTATAACAACAGGTACTGGAAGACAGTAAGAATAACACTGGAAGATCATTATAACAACAGGTACTGGAAGACAGTAAGAATAACACTGGAAGATTATTATAACAACAGGTACTGGAAGACAGTAAGAATAACACTGGAAGATCATTATAACAACAGGTACTGGAAGACAGTAAGAATAACACTGGAAGATCATTATAACAACAGGTACTGGAAGACAGTAAGAATAACACTGGAAGATCATTATAACAACAGGTACTGGAAGACAGTAAGAATAACACTGGAAGATCTTTGTAACTACAGGTACTGGAAGACAGTTATAATAACACAGGAAGATCATTATAACTACAGGTACTGGAAGACAGTTATAATAACACAGGAAGATCATTATAACTACAGGTACTGGAAGACAGTAAGAATAACACCAGAAACAATAAACGAGAAATTGAAAGATGAAATCAACAAAACATGGAAGGTAATGACCAGTGAATTCTTCCAATATGCCAGAGATCAACAATACCTCTGCAGTGATAGTAACTTCAACTGGAAAATACAACACTAGAACAACAATAACACAACAACAACAACAACAACAACAACAACACAAGAGTAACAGCATCACACGTGCTACAACAACAATACAAGAACAACAACAACACAAGAGTAAAAACAACACAAGAACAACAACATAACAAGAGTAACAACAACACAAGAACAACAACATAACAAGAGTAACAACAACACAAGAACAACAACATAACAAGAGTAAAAACAACACAAGAACAACAACATAACAAGAGTAACAACAACACAAGAACAACAACATAACAAGAGTAACAACAACACAAGAACAACAACATAACAAGAGTAAAAACAACACAAGAACAACAACATAACAAGAGTAACAACAACACAAGAACAACAACATAACAAGAGTAACAACAACACAAGAACAACAACATAACAAGAGTAACAACAACACAAGAACAACAACATAACAAGAGTAACAACAACACAAGAACAACAACATAACAAGAGTAAGAACAACACAAGAATAACAACAACACAAGAGTAACAACAACACAAGAACAAGAACAACACAAGAACAAGAACAACAACAACACAAGTGTAACAACAACACAAGAACATCAACAACACAAGAGCAACAGCAACACAAGAACAACAACAAAACAAGAGTAACAACGACTAAAACAACACAAGAGTAACAACAACACAAGAACATCAACACAAGTCTAACAACAGCACAAAAACAACAACAATAATACAAGAACACCAACAACACAAGAGTAACAGCAACACAAGAACAACAACAACACAAGAACAACAACACAAGAACAACAACACAAGAACAACAACACAAGAACAACAACACAAGCACAACAACAACACAAGAATAACTGCAACGCAAGAACAACAACAACACAAGAATAAGAACAACAACAACACAAGAACATCAACACAAGTCTAACAACAGCACAAAAACAACAACAACAACAACACAAGAACACCAACAACACAAGAGTAACAGCAACACAAGAACAACAACAACACAAGAATAATAAGAAGAAGAAGAACAACAACACTGGAGTAACAACAACACAAGAGCTATAACAATAAATGAGCAACAGAACAACACAAGAACAACAACACAAGAACAACAACACAAGAACAACAACAACACAAGAGCAACAACAACACAAGAACGACAACGACACAAGAACAACAACGATACAAGAACAACAACAACACAAGAACAACAACACAAGAACAACAACACAAGAACAACAGCAACACAAGAACAACAGCACAAGTACAACAACAACACAACAGCAACAACAACAACAGAAGAAGAACATCACAAGAACAACAACACAATAACAACGGCAACATAAAAGCAACAATACAAGAACAACAACACAAGAACAACAGCAACACACGAACAACAATAACAGAAGAGCAACAACAAAAGTACAACGACAACAACAACACAAGTGCAACAGTAACACAAGAACAACAGTAACACAAGGACGACAACACAAGAACAACAACAAAAGAACAACAGCAACATAAAAGCAACGATACAAGAACAACAACACAAGAACAACAACACCACAAGAACAACAGCAACACACGAACAACAATAACAGAAGAGCAACAACAAAAGTACAACGACAACAACAACACAAGTGCAACAGTAACACAAGAACAACAGTAACACAAGGACGACAACACAAGAACAACAACAAAAGAACAACAGCAACATAAAAGCAACGATACAAGAACAACAACACAAGAACAACAACACCACAAGAACAACAGCAACACAAGAACAACAACAAAAGAACAACAGCAACACAAGAACAATAGCACAAGAACATCAACAACAAAAGAACAACAACAATACAAGAACAACAACAACAACAGAAGAAGAACAACAACAACAGAAGAAGAACAACATCACAAGAACAACAACACAAGAACAACAACACAAGAACAACAACAACACAAGAACAACAACAACACAAGAACAACAGCAACACATGAACAACAACAAAAGAACAACAGCAACACAAGAACAACAGCACAAGAACATCAACAACAAAAGAACAACAACAACAACAGAAGAAGAAGAACAACAACAGAAGAACAACATCACAAGAACAACAACACAAGAACAACAACAACACAAGAACAACAACAACACAAGAACAACAATAGAAGTACAACAAAACAAAAATAACACAACACACGAAAAGAACAAAACACACGAAAAGAACAAAACAAATACAAGAACAACAACACATTACAAGATCAACGAACAAATAAAAACAACAAAAAAATACAAGCAACAACAGCACAAGCACACCAAAACAAAAACAACAACATAAGAACAACCCAAGAACAACACAAGAACAAAAAACAACTCAAGAGCAGCA
This sequence comes from Cherax quadricarinatus, assembly GCF_038502225.1. Classification (NCBI taxonomy): domain Eukaryota; kingdom Metazoa; phylum Arthropoda; class Malacostraca; order Decapoda; family Parastacidae; genus Cherax; species Cherax quadricarinatus. The sequence continues at coordinate 34,910,909 of NC_091325.1, read as the reverse complement.
CTACAAAAACAACTCAAGACAGGAACAACAACACAAAACAAGAAAACAAAATACAAGACAAGAATAACAACAACAACAAAAGACGAACAACAAATGGCTCCTGGAGTTCAATCCCCACCAAGTGCAAAGTCATGAAGATCGGGGAAGGGCAAAGAAGACCGCAGACAGAGTACAATCAAGGGAAAGGATCTTGGGGCGAGTTTAACACCGAGCATGTCTCCTGAGGCGCACATCAACCACATAACTGCTGCAAACCTAAGAATAGCGTTCCGATACCTCAGTAAGGAATCGTTCAAGACTCTGTACACCGCATCTGTATAACTGCAGATACACAGGAACAGTACATGAAAATAGATGTAGTAAACCAGTACTGATGCCTGTCAAGGAAATGGAATACTAGTGATTTCAAAGACAATGATGGCGTATTGTTGTCAGGTTGTAGGACAAGAAAAGTGTCAGTTAAGTGACAAATGATGTGGGGTTCATCCTGTGATACTGACTGAATGCTACAACAAGAGATCACCTCAGCTTCCCTGTAATAATCAAGAACTATAATGCACACATGAAAGGTATTGACAAAATTAACAGGTTGGTGCATATGTACAAAATACTTATGAAATCTAAACGGTATGTGCGCTTATTTGCCTGTGTCTTTTATCTTTCTATGGTAACTCTATGTCCTCTTTACTGCTGTGACTGTCTGGCACAGACAAGTAAATGCATACCACTGAAGACTGTCAGACTTTATATCTTGTTAGTGCAGGATCCACGTTCGATGCAGCGTTCGATCAAATCCAAATCCTTCACTAAGTACTTTCCGTGATTCGAGAATAGACAGTGATGATAATGATTTATCATGATTGCTATTGCTTACTGCAATAAAGTACCAAGGTGCAATAATGCCTGACGACAGTTTCATGCAAACACATGTATGTCCTTTGTGGGTTAAGCGCATCTTTTTGATTATAATAATAACTCATGCCAGCATTGCAGCACTAAGAAACATCTAATCACTTCCTCAATTGTTTGTCTCACATACAAAGTAAATCTGTGCATAAAGAATGGTAAAAATTGCTGTGTTGACTTTCATTCTAAGTAATAGTGTTTTATTATGACTGTTCACTGCCAATACATGAAGACTGGTATTTACAAGTTATATCCCATGAAAACTGAAGTGTTAAAATGTTGATGTTTTGTACTTTATTTAATTTTTGTAAACCTTAACAATGGTTGGAAAGAAGTTCGTTGTATTATTTTGGTAATGTCTGTTCGTGTAATAAATTTGAAAGAAAAAATAATATTTGGTATTTAATTAATATTTGGGTCTTTGTAATGTCTGTATTTTAATATTCTCTCATCAGACAGTTAAATATATTTACTTACTTCAGATTTTCTCTCTTTCAGGAAAACTTATGTTCAAAAATCTATTTATTTAGGCTCATTTCGTTTACATTAAGATAATCTATCGAGCCAGAGTAAAGACATTGGGATTTTCAAATTTTGCAAATCCAAATGTGCCAGTAAAGTGATGACATTACCTTTGTGGGGGAAATGCTAAGAGGACACAGGTTATGCAGTGCCTGGGAAAATGATTAGCAATGAAGGTCTGTCCAAGGGCACACCTGTTTCAGCTCATTGTATTAAACCTTTACCAGTATAAACAAACCTTCCTTTAGAAAACAATAATAATAGTAATAACAACAATAATAATAATAATTATAAAAGGTGCCACTGGTGCTGGAGTCATTACTAACAAACTTGATAACTCTTACATACATGATTGACGAACTACTTAAAGCTGAGTGAACAAACATTACAAGACAAGGTTAGTAGAGTTCAAACAGATATGCCAGATAAAGTTAGAAGTGTCGGTAAGAGACAAAATAATATGGACAAATGAAAAGATTGATCAAAGCATGATTGAAGAAACATTTAAACAACGTTCACTAATCTTAACAAACAAGCTGATCAAACTGAACAGCACCAGTCTGTAAACGCCGTTGTTATCAACAGTTACCTCCTCTTACTCTGTTGATCGAAATACCTGTTGTGATGCCACTCTCAGAGTAATAGTCGAAGTAAATATCTTAAGCCTTGGTGAATAACACAGAGAAATTAATATATATATATATATATATATATATATATATATATATATATATATATATATATATATATATAAGCGTGTACGCTTATATATGCACCTGGAGAAGAGAGGAATGCAGAGGAGAGAGAGAGATTTTGGGAGATGTTAAGTGAATGTATAGGAGCCTTTGAACAAAGTGAGAGAGTAATTGTGGTAGGGGACCTGAATGCTAAAGTAGGAGAAACTTTTAGAGAGGGTGTGGTAGGTAAGTTTGGGGTGCCAGGTGTAAATGATAATGGGAGCCCTTTGATTGAACTTTGTATAGAAAGGGGTTTAGTTATAGGTAATACATATTTTAAGAAAAAGAGGATAAATAAGTATACAAGATATGATGTAGGGCGAAATGACAGTAGTTTGTTGGATTATGTATTGGTAGATAAAAGACTGTTGAGTAGACTTCAGGATGAACATGTTTATAGAGGGGCCACAGATATATCAGATCACTTTCTAGTTGTAGCTACACTGAGAGTAAAAGGTAGATGGGATACAAGGAGAATAGAAGCATCAGGAAAGAGAGAGGTGAAGGTTTATAAACTAAAAGAGGAGGCAGTTAGGGTAAGATATAAACAGCTATTGGAGGATAGATGGGCTAATGAGAGCATAGGCAATGGGGTCGAAGAGGTATGGGGTAGGTTTAAAAATGTAGTGTTAGAGTGTTCAGCAGAAGTTTGTGGTTACAGGAAAGTGGGTGTGGGAGGGAAGAGGAGCGATTGGTGGAACGATGATGTGAAGAGAGTAGTAAGGGAGAAAAAGTTAGCATATGAGAAGTTTTTACAAAGTAGAAGTGATGCAAGGAGAGAAGAGTATATGGAGAAAAATAGAGAGGTTAAGAGAGAGGTGAAGCAATGTAAAAAGAGAGCAAATGAGAGAGTGGGTGAGATGTTATCAACAAATTTTGTTGAAAATAAGAAAAAGTTTTGGAGTGAGATTAACAAGTTAAGAAAGCCTAGAGAACAAATGGATTTGTCAGTTAAAAATAGGAGAGGAGAGTTATTAAATGGAGAGTTAGAGGTATTGGGAAGATGGAGAGAATATTTTGAGGAATTGCTAAATGTTGATGAAGATAGGGAAGCTGTGATTTCGTGTATAGGGCAAGGAGGAACAACATCTTGTAGGAGTGAGGAAGAGCCAGTTGTGAGTGTGGGGGAAGTTCGTGAGGGGGTAAGGCAGCCGGGATTGATGGGATAAAGATAGAAATGTTAAAAGCAGGTGGGGATATAGTTTTGGAGTGGTTGGTGCAATTATTTAATAAATGTATGGAAGAGGGTAAGGTACCTAGGGATTGGCAGAGAGCATGCATAGTTCCTTTGTATAAAGGCAAAGGGGATAAAAGAGAGTGCAAAAATTATAGGGGGATAAGTCTGTTGAGTATACCTGGCAAAGTGTATGGTAGAGTTATTATTGAAAGAATTAAGAGTAAGACGGAGAATAGGATAGTAGATGAACAAGGAGGCTTTAGGAAAGGTAGGGGGTGTGTGGACCAGGTGTTCACAGTGAAACATATAAGTGAACAGTATTTAGACAAGGCTAAAGAGGTCTTTGTGGCATTTATGGATTTGGAAAAGGCGTATGACAGGGTGGATAGGGGGGCAATGTGGCAGATGTTGCAGGTGTATGGTGTAGGAGGTAGGTTACTGAAAGCAGTGAAGAGTTTTCACGAGGATAGTGAGGCTCAAGTTAGAGTATGTAGGAAAGAGGGAAATTATTTCCCAGTAAAAGTAGGCCTTAGACAAGGAGGTGTGATGTCACCGTGGTTGTTTAATATATTTATAGATGGGGTTGTAAAAGAAGTAAATGCGAGGGTCTTGGCAAGAGGCGTGGAGTTAAAAGATAAAGAATCACACATAAAGTGGGAGTTGTCACAGTTGCTCTTTGCTGATGACACTGTGCTCTTGGGAGAATCTGAAGAGAAGTTGCAGAGACTGGTGGATGAATTTGGTAGGGTGTGCAAAAGAAGAAAATTGAAAGTGAATACAGGAAAGAGTAAGGTTATGAGGATAACAAAAATATTAGGTGATGAAAGATTGGATATCAGATTGGAGGGAGAGAGTATGGAGGAGGTGAATGTATTCAGATATTTGGGAGTGGACGTGTCAGCGGATGGGTCTATGAAAGATGAGGTGAATCATAGAATTGATGAGGGGAAAAGGGTGAGTGGTGCACTTAGGAGTCTGTGGAGACAAAGAACTTTGTCCTTGGAGGCAAAGAGGGGAATGTATGAGAGTATAGTTTTACCAACACTCTTATATGGGTGTGAAGCATGGGTGATGAATGTTGCAGCGAGGAGAAGGCTGGGGGCAGTGGAGATGTCATGTCTGAGGGCAATGTGTGGTGTGAATATAATGCAGAGAATTCGTAGTTTGGAAGTTAGGAGGAGGTGCGGGATTACCAAAACTGTTGTCCAGAGGGCTGAGGAAGGGTTGTTGAGGTGGTTCGGACATGTGGAGAGAATGGAGCGAAACAGAATAACTTCAAGAGTGTATCAGTCTGTAGTGGAAGGAAGGCGGGGTAGGGGTCGGCCTAGGAAAGGTTGGAGGGAGGGCGTAAAGGAGGTTTTGTGTGCGAGGGGCTTGGACTTCCAGCAGGCATGCGTGAGCGTGTTTGATAGGAGTGAATGGAGACAAATGGTTTTTAGTACTTGACGTGCTGTTGGAGTGTGAGCAAAGTAACATTTATGAAGGGGTTCAGGGAAACCGGCAGGCCGGACTTGAGTCCTGGAGATGGGAAGTACAGAGCCTGCACTCTGAAGGAGGGGTGTTAATGTTGCAGTTTAAAAACTGTAGTGTAAAGCACCCTTCTGGCAAGACAGTGACGGAGTGAATGATGGTGAAAGTTTTTCTTTTCCGGGCCACCCTGCCTTGGTGGGAATTGGCCAGTGTGATAATAAATAATAATAATAATATATATATATATATATATATATATATATATATATATATATATATATATATATATATATATATATATATATATATATATATATATATATGCAAAACAACCACTCTGAAAGAATAGAGAAATTCCATGCGCTTTCGTGACTACTCACATTATCAAGGAACTATGAAAGTAAAGCATCCAAGGAAGCTATATAAGGGGTCTGGCCAACACCTCACTATCAGATCCCACAACGGTTAAACACCTGACGCGCGCCGACCCAACTGGATAGGTCCTTTGCACAACTCACCCACAAACTATTCTACCCAAGAAAATTTAAAAATTATTATTTGTCCAGTGTATTATTAAATTCTTCCCAAATTCTATTAATTATAAATGGATCTAATTTATATAAACCAAAGGAAATATTCATATTATTGTCAAAACTGCTTTTTATGAAACAAGATTCAATTATATTTCTGTCGACCATGGACTTGCTTGATCTACTTTCTCAACTTTTTGAAAATCAATTGGATGGTTAAAATCTCTTACATGAATAAATAGAGCATTGGAATCTTATCCAGTTCTAATGCTATATTTATGTTGTTTTAATCTTAGTTCGAGATTTTTACCAGTTTGACCGTAATAAACTTTATCGCAAATTTTACAAGGAATCTTATAGACACATCCATCAGCATTTTGGGGGTAATTCTTTATCAAAAGTTTTTTTACTGTATCAAGATTTTTGAATACAACTTTAATATTAAAAGTCTTAAGAAGAGAAGGCATATCAACCAAGTTTTCATGGTAAGGGAGAACCAACATATTTTTAGTTGAATAAGGCTGGTTGTCCCTTTTTGGATTGTAAAAAGTATTTCTAGCAACTTTAAAAGATTTATCAATTACATTTATTGGGTATTTTAAATCATTACCTATTTCATAAATTTTGGATATTTCCTCATCTATGAACTCAGGACTACAAATTCGTAAAGCTCTCAAAAACATTGATGAGAAAACAGACAGTTTGACTCTATCTTGATGCGAGGAATAATAGTGGACATAGGAACAGTTATTTGTAGGTTTTCTGTAAATTTTAAATTTGAATTCATTATTACCCTTAATAATTAAAACATCTAGAAAAGGCAATGAGTTATTTTCTTCAAACTCAACAGTAAAGTTTATAGAATGGGCTAGGCTATTTAATTTTCCAAGGAAATGGTGTATATCTACATTTTTGGGCATAAGACACAAAATATCATCAACATATCTGAACCATTTAGCTCTATTAGGGAGGATTGTGTTAAGCAACCTTGTTTCAAAAAATTCCATGTATAGGTTACTAAGAACAGGTGAAAGAGGATTTCCCATTGCCATACCAAACTTCTGAGTGTAAAACTTATCATTAAAAACAAATTTTACATCAACAATGCAAAGTTTAATAAGTTTAATGATAGTAGGAACTGGCAATGGTAAATCATAGTTAACGAGTTCTTCAGATAAGAAACTTAATAAATCATCAACAGGAACTTTCGTAAACAAGGAAGTAACATCAAAACTAACCATGTTAAAATCATTTAAGTCAGTCAAGGAGCTTAATTTATCAACCAAGTCTATGTTGTTTTTAACATTAAATATATATATATATATATATATATATATATATATATATATATATATATATATATATATATATATATATATATACATTGTATTAAACCTTTTCCAGTATAAACGAACCTTTATATAAATATATATATATATATATATATATATATATATATATATATATATATATATATATATATATATATATATATATATATATATATATATATGTATGTATATATATAAAGGTTCGTTTATACTGGTAAAGGTTTAATACAATGT
>NC_091325.1:34826502-34899002 GCF_038502225.1 Cherax quadricarinatus | reverse complement strand
TTATGATAAAATAACAGAAGTAAGACACGAGAGAGAGGGGTGGGTTGATTGCATCTTCTTGGACTGCAAGAAGGCCTTTGACACAGTTCCTCACAAGAGATTAGTGCAGAAGCTAGAGCATCAGGCGCATATAACAGGAAGGGCACTGCAATGGATCAGAGAATACCTGACAGGGAGGCAACAACGAGTCATGGCACGTAATGATGTATCACAGAGGGCACCTGTGACGAGCGGGATCCCACAGGGGTCGGTCCTAGGACCAGTGCTATTTTTGGTATATGTGAACGACATGATGGAAGGGTTAGACTCAGAAGTGTCCCTGTTTGCAGATGATGTGAAGTTAATGAGGAGAATTAAATCTGATGAGGACCAGGCAGGACTTCAAAGAGACCTGGACAGACTGGACACCTGGTCCAGCAAATGGCTTCTCGAATTTAATCCTGCCAAATGCAAAGTCATGAAGATAGGGGAAGGGCACAGAAGACCACAGACAGAGTATAGGCTAGGTGGCCAAAGACTGCAAACCTCACTCAAGGAGAAAGATCTTGGGGTGAGTATAACACCGAACATGTCTCCGGAAGCACACATCAATCAGATAACTGCTGCAGCATATGGGCGCCTGGCAAACCTGAGAACAGCATTCCGATACCTTAGTAAGGAATCGTTCAATACACTGTACACCGTGTATGTCAGGCCCATACTGGAGTATGCAGCACCTGTTTGGAACCCGCACTTGATAAAGCACGTCAAGAAACTAGAGAAAGTACAAAGGTTTGCGACAAGGTTAGTTCCAGAGCTAAGGGGAATGTCCTATGAAGAAAGATTAAGGGAAATCGGTCTGACGACACTGGAGGACAGGAGGGTCAGGGGAGACATGATAACGACATATAAAATACTGCGTGGAATAGACAAGGTGGACAAAGACAGGATGTTCCAGGGAGGGGACACAGAAACAAGAGGCCACAATTGGAAGTTGAAGACACAAATGAGTCAGAGAGATATTAGGAAGTATTTCTTCAGTCATAGAGTTGTAAGGCAGTGGAATAGCCTAGAAAATGACGTAGTGGAGGCAGGAACCATACACAGTTTTAAGACGAGGTTTGATAAAGCTCATGGAGCGGGGAGAGAGAGGGCCCAGTAGCAACCGGTGAAGAGGCGGGGCCAGGAGCTAAGACTCGACCCCTGCAACCACAAATAGGTGAGTACACACACACACACACACACACACACACACACACACACACACACACACACACACACACACACACACACACACACACTCACACACACACACACACACACACACACACACACACACTCACACACACACTCACACACACACACACACACACACACACACACACACACACACACACACACACACACACACACACATACACACACACACACAGGGGTCAGTGCTAGGACCAGTGCTGTTTCTGGTATTTGTGAACGACATGACGGAAGGAATAGACTCTGAGGTGTCCCTGTTTGCAGATGATGTGAAGTTGATGAGAAGAATTCACTCGATCGAAGACCAGGCAGAACTACAAAAGGATCTGGACAGGCTGCAGACCTGGTCCAGCAATTGGCTCCTGGAGTTCAACCCCACCAAGTGCAAAGTCATGAAGATTGGGGATGGGCAAAGAAGACAGCAGACGGAGTACAGTTTAGGGGGCCAGAGACTAAAAACCTCACTCAGTGAAAAAGATCTTGGGGTGAGTATAACACCAGGCACATCTCCTGAAGCGCACATCAACCAAATAACTTCTACAGCATATGGGCGCCTGGCAAACCTCAGAACAGCATTCCGACATCTTAATAAGGAATCATTCAGGACCCTGTACACCGTGTACGTTAGGCCCATATTGGAGTATGCGGCACCAGTTTGGAACCCACACCTAGCCAAGCACGTAAAGAAACTAGAGAAAGTGCAAAGGTTTGCAACAAGACTAGTCCCAGAGCTAAGAGGTATGTCCTACGAGGAGAGGTTAAGGGAAATCAACCTGACGACACTGGAGGACAGGAGAGATAGGGGGGACATGATAACGACATACAAAATACTGAGAGGAATTGACAAGGTGAACAAAGACAGGATGTTCCAGAGATGGGACACAGTAACAAGGGGACACAGTTGGAAGTTGAAGACACAGATGAATCACAGGGATGTTAGGAAGTATTTCTTCAGCCACAGAGTAGTCAGGAAGTGGAATAGTTTGGGAAGCGATGTAGTGGAGGCAGAATCCATACATAGCTTTAAGCAGAAGTATGATAAAGCTCACGGTTCAGGGGGAGTGACCTAGTAGCGACCAATGAAGAGGCGGGGCCAGGAGCTTGGCCTCGAACCCTGCAACCTCAACTAGGTGAGTACAACTAGGTGAGTACACACACACACACACACACACACACACACACACACACACACACACATACACATACACACACTCACATACACACACACACACACACACACACACACACACACACATACACACACACACACACACACACACACACACACACACACACACACACACATACACACACTCACATACACACACACACACACACACACACACACACACACACACACACACACACACACACACACACACACACACACACACACATACACACACTCACATACACACACACACACACACACACACACACACACACATACACACACACACACACACACACACACACACACACACATACACACACTCACATACACACACACACACACACACACACACGCACACACACACATACACACACACAATAACAGTGTGATGGCAAGGGAAGTATTGTCGAGATGGTTTGTCAGGAAACAGGACAAGTGTTTCCTGACGCCGGTTGTCTGGAGCTTTCGATCAACTGACCGAAGCCTTCCGCTGGCTTACCTGTCCACCCATTTAAAAATTATGGTATGATTATAACCTTTTTAAAATGTCTAGAAAATAGTTATAAAGTAAAATATTGTTAACAATGAAAATTATACTGAGTTGTTAGAGTATAAAACAAATTATAAGTACGTGCAATATTGTACGTACCAATATTGTACGTACCAATGTTGTACGTACCAATATTGTACGTACCAATATTGTACGTACCAATATTGTACGTACCAATGTTGTATGTACCAATATTGTACGTACCAATATTGTATGTACCAATATTGTACATACCAATATTGTACGTACCAATATTGTACGTACCAATATTGTACGTACCAATATTGTATGTACCAATATTGTACATACCAATATTGTATGTACCAATATTGTACATACCAATAGTGTACGTACCAATATTGTACGTACCAATATTGTACGTACCAATATTGTACGTACCAATATTGTACGTACCAATATTGTACGTACCAATATTGTACGTACCAATATTGTACGTACCAGTATTCTGTATATGTGAGAACTGCCATAGAAAGTTAAATATTTTGGAAAAATAAGATTTTGGTCTTGTAAGAAGCACATTGATGGGAAGAAACATTATAACTGTGGATGGCACAAAGTGTTAATGTTCTTATATAAATGTGTTTCTCTTCAGAAAAGTAAAGGAATGTAATTTCCAGTGACGTTTTTCTCTTGGTAAATGAGAGAAAATAGAAAAATAAACAGAATAAACATGAATTAACACATAATTTGATAAGTATTTATTTACAAATATAGTTGAACGTTTAATTAAATAGAAAATTATAGAAGGAAGGACAAAGTAACAATAGTGACAAAAACTATAGAAGGAAGGATTAAGTAAACATTGATAGAAAACTTTAGATACAGGAAATATAGAAAACCTTATCATAAAAATAAAGAAATAATGAAATAAATTTTTGTTTTAGTTTGTATATAACCAACTTTGCTTTCTACCTTCTTATGTCTTTAAGAATTTCTAGAAATTGTCAATACCGAGAATTTTATAAGATGTAAACTGACTCACCGCAGAGTTAATATTGTTGAAGCAGGTGATGACTGTAGTGTCGCAAGCTGTAACATACAAAGGAATACATTAACACTTATTTTGACTAGCCAAAAAAATGTTTAAACTGTTTCTGTTAATAAAATTACAATAATAATAGTTATTATTATTATTATTATTATTATTATTATTATTATTATTATTATTATTATTATTATTATTATTATTATTGTTAATAGGTACACCCAAAACGGAAGCGCTATGAAACTGCTTTTCTGTTATCAATCATAACTCGAGAACGATTCATCCAATAGGCTTCAAATTTTCAACAAATGTGTGCCGTAACGAGACCCAAATTCTTGGAACAATTAAGTATTTTGACGTCTCCCATGACCAAAGTTGTTGACCCCGTCCCCAAAAAATTGACGATGGTACTGAGTGAAATTCAAAGGTGTAATAATAATAATAATAATAATAATAATAATAATAATAATAATAATAATAATAATAATAATAATAATAATAATAATAATAATGGTAATAATAATAATAATAATAATAATAATAATAATAATAATAATAATAACAATAATAATTCAATAATTAAATAATAAGCATGTGTTTGACTGCCTTCAAAATACTGTTGGCGATCCATTATATAGGTTTAGTCAACATAATGCTAATTTGTAATGTTATTGAAATAGTTAAAAAACGTGGAATCAGAATTAGATCATTTACTGGTCATTCTTACTTGGATCATTTACTGGTCATTCTTACTTGGATCATTTACTGGTCATTCTTACTTGGATCATTTACTGGTCATTCTTACTTGGATCATTTACTGGTCATTCTTACTTGGATCATTTACTGGTCATTCTTACTTGGATCATTTACCTCGTCATTCTTACTTGGATCATTTACTGGTCATTCTTACTTAGACAAAAAATTTCATTGATTCTGGCATGTGTAGGCTCCAATTTAGGTTCCAATTTAGGTTCCAATTTAGGTTCCAATTTAGGTTCCAATTATTTTTTTCTAAGGGAATTGAAAAAAAAATGGAAGACTGCTTTTTTGTGCAATAAATGTTAAGTGTCGTATTCACTTAGTTTCATCACATTCAAGCTTATAATTTGACAGCAAAACATCTCAGCGGCTTCAAGCTTAATGTGCTTATGTACGTTATGATATTGGTCTCTTTAGTCCCTCTGATAATATTGAATTAGATATGATCTGTGTATGTCAAAATTTTGGTGAGGAAATTTGAAAATTATTTTCCATATAATAACTTGTAAATGCCTCTTCCGATTCCCTTCAAATTTTCAAAGTTAATATTTATCGTCATTATCAACTTATGCCACAAACTGTTGTGTTACAGGCGCTTCCATTAAGGCGCAGAGTGATGGAGTACAGGAACACCTCTCTCGGATCTCGTAATGGCTGAACTACATCTATAATAATATTTTTTTCTACAAGTATATGTACATGTACAAGGTGTGCAGTCCTAAGTGACATCAATGACATACTACCACTTAGAAAGCCGCTTCTTATGATGAGCATTTCGGGCAAATTATGTCATTGTCCCAGGATGCGACCCACACCAGTTGACTAACACCCAGGTACTCATTTTCTCTTGAAGAACATAGACACCACGAGGTGTAGTTCTCTCAATGCATATAAATGTTGACTGTTTACACCTGTGTATTCTACAGACTAAAAAAAAAAAACTGGGCTAACCAACATTAACCAAGAGTATCGGTGCCAGAGTATAGATGCTTAGTGTATTCTTGTCTGATGGTGAGAAGGTTACGAGCAACCATAATAACTCTAGTATAGTAGACAGGCTTTAAGCACAATTAATCAACTAATAACTAAATAAGTTCTTACATGAATATAAAAAGTGATGTTGCTTCAGTATGAGAACAATATAATAATAACATTTACCTATAACAGGTGAAGTAGATTCTGTTACTTATGTGTCAAACACGGACTGTAGGTACTCACGTTTTCCATGGTTACTTATGTGTCAGACAAGGGACTGTAGGTACTCACGTTTTCCATGGTTACTTATGTGTCAAACACGGACTGTAGGTACTCACGTTTTCCATGGTTACTTATGTGTCAGACAAGGGACTGTAGGTACTCACGTTTTCCATGGTTACTTATGTGTCACGTTTTCCATGGTTACACGGACTGTAGGTACTCACGTTTACCATGGTTACTTATGTGTCAGACAAGGGACTGTAGGTACTCACGTTTACCATGGTTACTTATGTGTCAGACACGGACTGTAGGTACTCACGTTTTCCATGGTTACTTATGTGTCAGACACGGACTGTAGGTACTCACGTTTTCCATGGTTACTTATGTGTCAAACACGGACTGTAGGTACTCACGTTTTCCATGGTTACTTATGTGTCAAACACGGACTGTAGGTACTCACGTTTTCCATGGTTACTTATGTGTCAAACACGGACTGTAGGTACTCACGTTTTCCATGGTTACTTATGCGTCAGACAAGGGGTTACTTTAGGTACTTATGTGTCACACGTTTTCACATGGTTACTTATGCGTCAGACACGGACTGTAGGTACTCACGTTTTCCATGGTTACTTATGCGTCAGACACGGACTGTAGGTACTCACGTTTTCCATGGTTACTTATGCGTCAGACACGGACTGTAGGTACTCACGTTTTCCATGGTTACTTATGTGTCAGACACGGACTGTAGGTACTCACGTTTTCCATGGTTACTTATGCGTCAGACAAGGGACTGTAGGTACTCACGTTTTCCATGGTTACTTATGTGTCATACACGGACTGTAGGTACTTATGCGTCAGACACGGACTGTAGGTACTCACGTTTTCCATGGTTACTTATGCGTCAGACAAGGGACTGTAGGTACTCTCGTTTTCCATGGTTATTTATCCGTCAGACAAGGGACTGTAGGTACTCACGTTTTCCATGGTTACTTATGCGTCAGACAAGGGACTGTAGGTACTCACGTTTTCCATGGTTACTTATGTGTCAGACACGGACTGTAGGTACTCACGTTTTCCATGGTTACTTATGCGTCAGACAAGGGACTGTAGGTACTCACGTTTTCCATGGTTACTTATGCGTCAGACAAGGGACTGTAGGTACTCACGTTTTCCATGGTTACTTATGTGTCAGACACGGACTGTAGGTACTCACGTTTTCCATGGTTACTTATGTGTCAGACACGGGAGTGTAGGTACTCACGTTTACCATGGTTACTTATGTGTCAGACACGGGAGTGTAGGTACTCACGTTTACCATGGTTACTTATGTGTCAGACACGGGAGTGTAGGTACTCACGTTTACCATGGTTACTTATGTGTCAGACACGGGAGTGTAGATACTTACGTTTACCATGGTTACTTATGTGTCAGACACGGGAGTGTAGGTAGGTACTCACGTTTACCATGGTTACATATGTGTCAGACACGGGAGTGTAGGTACTCACGTTTACCATGGTTACTTATGTGTCAGACACGGGAGTGTAGGTACTCACGTTTACCATGGTTACTTATGTGTCAGACACGGGAGTGTAGGTACTCACGTTTACCATGGTTACTTATGTGTCAGACACGGGAGTGTAGGTACTCACGTTTACCATGGTTACTTATGTGTCAGACACGGGAGTGTAGGTACTCACGTTTACCATGGTTACTTATGTGTCAGACACGGGAGTGTAGGTACTCACGTTTACCATGGTTACTTATGTGTCAGACACGGGAGTGTAGGTACTCACGTTTACCATGGTTACTTATGTGTCAGACACGGGAGTGTAGGTACTCACGTTTACCATGGTTACTTATGTGTCAGACACGGGAGTGTAGGTACTCACGTTTACCATGGTTACTTATGTGTCAGACACGGGAGTGTAGGTACTCACGTTTACCATGGAAACATCCACGTTTTTGGTCTTTGGTGAAGTTGAGGGCCTTGAAGCAGCTCACACATGTGGTAGAGTTGTTACACAGTTGTTCTGTAAAACAAAAAAAAATATATGTAATTCCGGTGTGCCAGGCAGGGTTGATAAAGCAAGCTTAACTGCCTCTAAATAAATATTTTTTATTAAATAAATATTAAATAAATAAATATTTTTTATTAAAATGTAAAATAAATCACAGTTCCCTGGCTAAAATATTATTACAACTATCTTTCATAGTTACTGTACCATAAATTTGTATTTGTTACTTGATAATGTACGTTCATTAGTTTGCCTACCATGAACACTGCGCAAACTTGACTCACGAAATCGTAATGACACGATTGTAAACAAACCATACCACTGATCGCGGGTTCTATCCCCGCCCGTGGTATGGATTGGTCAAACTAATATGAGAAATATTCTTTCTTCTCCCTCGTTCTTCTCATCTGTGGACCTCATTTCCTCGACGCTAAACTTTCTACTATTTGCAGTTTTTTTCTCTCGTCTTGACTATCCTCCCAATGTTATAAACTGCCGACTCTCAGGCTAAACTGCCTTCTTAACTGTTGAACCCAAGTGTCTTGTGAAGACTTCTGCATTTTTCCTTCATTATGATTCTGTTTTAAGTAATCTTAGTAATAAACTTCATTCTCCGGATATTGGTTTCTTTTCCTCAGAAAAATTGCACATCTTTATAATAAATTTTTTCACACGTCCCTAATTATTTCAATAAACATGTATTTCCTGCTCCTCTTATTCTTTCCAGACCGTAAGTGAAACAAGCAGCATTATGAGGCCCTCGGGTAACACATGACAAGTGTTTATCTTGCTGACACTAATAACTTTCCTCTCTCTATCATAACCATCCTATTCCCTGGTCCTCTGCTAAAACAATCTGCTCATCATCTTGGCTTCACAGACTCCGTCTTCTTGAATCATATCTCATAGACAACATTCATAACATAAATCTTAGTTTAGGTTTTGTCTCTGTCGAGGCTTATCTTTCCCAGTACAATGTTAAATGTTCTAATCTTAAGATCTTAAGTGAATTAAAGCATCAAATTTTCCTTCACCTCTTCACCTAACCTGTTTTTTGATTTTGCACTTCTTCAAAATTAACAAGTCTTCTAACTTTATCATAGACTGTCCCTTTGACCTGTGTTTTGACTTCCATTTTCTCTCTATATTATCCAGAATAGATAGTAATATAGTCTAATTTTTTCTTTCCAGATGTGTACCTGTACCTGAATAAACTTAGTTACTTACTTACTGTCACTTTCAATATTTTTATTAAGGGAGGAACAGGACATCGAGCCAGGGAAAGAGACGAAAAAATCGAAAAAAAAAAAATCGAAAAATGAATTAAAGCCTCAAATCTTATTAAATATTGATCATTATTTTATATTCATCACATCATTCCCGTCTTTCACTTCTTCATTTTTACTCTGAGGACTTTTTTTTTTTTAAGGATTATATTATTTTATGAATTTCTATAATATTAGCTGTGATTTTATTTTTTAAATCATTCGATAGACTGAAATGATATATTTTGGATTTCAGAGCCTAAAAAAATTATGTTTCCAGTCTTTTAACCAAACACAAAAAATAAGAGATTGTATCTGAGAGGTAAGAGGAAATCGTTGTTTTAATTTAGCATTAAAGTTATTTCACAAAACTGATAACTAATACAACATATTTAACTACGCGTGTATGTCAAGTTGCTTTATATTCAGTGAAAAAGGCACAAAATTGGACATTAATGGGTTAAATTCCAAATATTTTTCTAACTCTTGCTCTTGGAATTCTTTTATTTATATACAAATTATGCCAAAAATATTAAATTATATTATTTATTTATTCATTTACTTAAACAAGTTTACAGCGAGAACACAAAACGAAGACCTGGAGAACGTACGTTATAATGAACAAATAATAAATGATTTATTCCAGTGCCACATAACATCTGAATAACATAATTAATTTAATAATTAGTGATGCTGTTGCTACTACTAGTAACACCACCACCACTACTACTAGTAACACCACCACCACTACTACTAGTAACACCACCACCACTACTACTAGTAACACCACCACCACTACTACTAGTAACACCACCACCACTACTACTAGTAACACCACCACCACTACTACTAGTAACACCACCACCACTACTACTAGTAACACCACCACCACTACTACTAGTAACACCACCACCACTACTACTAGTAACACCACCACCACTACTACTAGTAACACCACCACCACTACTACTAGTAACACCACCACAACTACTACTAGTAACACCACCACCACTACTACTAGTAACACCACCACCACTACTACTAGTAACACCACCACCACTACTACTAGTAACACCACCACCACTACTACTAGTAACACCACCACCACTACTACTAGTAACACCACCACCACTACTACTAGTAACACCACCACCACTACTACTAGTAACACCACCACCACTACTACTAGTAACACCACCACCACTACTACCAGTAACACCACCACCACTACTCCTAGTAACACCACCACCACTACTACCAGTAACACCACCACCACTACTACTAGTAACACCACCACCACTACTACTAGTAACACCACCACCACTACTACTAGTAACACCACCACCACTACTACTAGTAACACCACCACCACTACTACTAGTAACACCACCACCACTGCTACTAGTAACACCACCACCACTACTACTAGTAACACCACCACCACTGCTACTAGTAACACCACCACCACTGCTATTAGTAACACCACCAATACTACTACTAGTAACACCACCACCACTACTACTAGTAACACCACCACCACTGCTACTAGTAACACCACCACCACCACTACTAGTAACACCACCACCACTACTAGTAACACCACCACCACTGTTACTAGTAACACCACCACCACCACTACTAGAAACACCACCACCACTACTAGTAACACTACCACCACTACTACTAGTAACACCACCACCACTGCTACTAGTAACACCACCACCACTACTACTAGTAACACCACAACCACTACTACTAGTAACACCACCACCACTACTACTAGTAACACCACCACCACTGCTACTAGTAACACCATCACCACTACTACTAGTAACACCACCACCACTGCTACTAGTAACACCACCACCACTACTACTAGTAACACCACCACCACTACTACTAGTAACACCACAACCACTACTACAAGTAACACCACCACCACTACTACTAGTAACACCACCACCACTACTACTAGTAACACCACCACCACTACTACTAGTAACACCACCACCACTGCTACTAGTAACACCACCACCACTACTACTAGTAACACCACCACCACCACTACTACTAGTAACACCACCACCACTACTACTAGTAACACCACCACCACTGATACTAGTAACACCACCACTACTACTAGTAACACCACCACTACTACTAGTAACGCCACCACCACTGCTACTAGTAACACCACCACCACTACTACTAGTAACACCACCACCACTACTACTAGTAACACCACCACCACTACTACTAGTAACACCACCACCACTACTACTAGTAACACCACCACCACTGCTACTAGTAACACCACCACCACTGCTACTAGTAACACCACCACCACTACTACTAGTAACACCACTACCACTACTACTAGTAACACCACCACCACTGCTACTAGTACACCAGCACAACTACTAGTACATCACCACCACTACTACTAGTAACACCACCACCATTGCTACTAGTACACCACCACAACTAGTACACCACCACCACTACTACTAGTAACACCACCACCACTGCTACCAGCACACCACCACAACTACTGGTAACACCACCACCACTACTACTAGTATTACCACTACCGCCACTACTAGTAATACCACTACCACTATTAACACCACCATCAGTACTATTAGTAACACCACCACCACTGCTACTAGTACACCACCACAATTACTAGTACACCACCACTACTTCTACTAGTAACACCACCACCTCTACTACTAGTAACACCACTATCACCACTACTAGTAACACCACCACTACTACTACCACTAGCACCACTATTGCTACTACTACCACTTACACCACTACTACTACCACCACTAACAACACTACCTCTACCACTAACACCATTACTGTTACCATTAACACCACTGCTGCTAGCACTAACACCACTACTGGTACCACTAACACCACTTGTGGTACCACTAACACCACTTGTGGTACCACTAACACCACTTGTGGTACCACTAACACCATTTGTGGTACCACTAACACTAGCACTACTGCTACCACTAACACCACTACTGCTACCACTACCACCACTACTGCTACCACTACCACCACTACTGCTACCACTACCACCACTACTGCTGCCACTACCACCACTACTGCTACCACTACCACCACTACTGCTACCACTACCACCACTACTGCTACCACTACCACCACTACTGCTACCACTACCACCACTACTGCTACCACTACCACCACTACTGCTACCACTACCACCACTACTGCTACCACTAACACCACTACTGCTTCCACTAACACCACTACTGCTACCACTAACACCACTACTGCTACCACTAACACCACTGCTGCTACAACTAACACCACTACTGCTTCCACTAACACCACTACTGCTACCACTAACACCACTACTGCTACCACTAACACCACTACTGCTACCACTAACACCACTACTGCTACCACTAACACCACTACTGCTACCACTAACACCACTACTGCTACCACTAACACCACTACTGCTACCACCAACACCACTACTGCTTCCACTAACACCACTACTGCTACCACTAACACCACTACTGCTACCACTAACACCACTGCTGCTACCACTAACACCACTACTGCTTCCACTAACACCACTACTGCTACCACTAACACCACTACTGCTTCCACTAACACCACTACTGCTACCACTAACACCACTACTGCTACGGCTAACACCACTCCTTCTACGGCTAACACCACTACTGCTTCCACTAACACCACTGCTGCTACCACTAACACCACTACTGCTACCACTAACACCACTACTGCTACCACTAACACCACTACTGCTACCACTAACACCACTACTGCTACCACTAACACCACTACTGCTTCCACTAACACCACTACTGCTTCCACTAACACCACTGCTGCTACCACTAACACCACTACTGCTACCACTAACACCACTACTGCTACCACTAACACCACTACTGCTACCACTAACACCACTACTGCTACCACTAACACCACTACTGCTACGGCTAACACCACTACTGCTACCACTAACACCACTACTGCTACCACTAACGTCACTACTGCTACCACTAACACCACTACTGCTACCACTAACACCACTACTGCTACCACTAACACCACTACTGCTACCACTAACACCACTACTGCTACCACTAACACCACTACTGCTACCACTAACACCACTACTGCTACGGCTAACACCACTACTGCTACCACTAACACCACTACTGCTACGGCTATCACCACTACTGCTACCACTAACACCACTACTGCTACCACTAACACCACTATTGCTACCACTAACACCACTACTGCTACCACTAACACCACTACTGCTACCACTAACACCACTACTGCTACCACTAACACCACTACTGCTACCACTAACACCACTACTGCTACCACTAACACCTCTACTGCTACGGCTAACACCACTTGTGGTACAATTAACACTACACTATTACTACAAATATCACTAAGACTACAAGTATTGCTAAGATTACTCCCACTCTTAAACCACTACTGTTATTGCTAAGATTACTCCCACTCTTAAACCACTACTGTTATTGCTAAGATTACTCCTACTCTTAAACCACTACTGTTATTGCTAAGATTACTCCCACTCTTAAATCACTACTGTTATTGCTAAGATTACTCCCACTCTTAAACCACTACTGTTATTGCCAATATTACTCCCACTCTTAAACCACTACTGTTATTGCTAAGATTACTCCCACTCTTAAACCACTACTGTTATTGCTAAGATTACTCCCACTCTTAAACCACTACTGTTATTGCTAAGATTACTCCCACTCTTAAACCACTACTGTTATTGCTAAGATTACTCCCACTCTTAAACCACTACTGTTATTGCCAATATTACTCCCACTCTTAAACCACTACTGTTATTGCTAAGATTACTCCCACTCTTAAACCACTACTGTTATTGCTAAGATTACTCCCACTCTTAAACCACTACTGTTATTGCTAAGATTACTCCCACTCTTAAACCACTACTGTTATTGCTAAGATTACTCCCACTCTTAAACCACTACTGTTATTGCTAAGATTACTCCCACTCTTAAACCACTACTGTTATTGCCAATATTACTCCCACTCTAAACCACTACTGTTATTGCCAATATTACTCCCACTCTTAAACCACTACTGTTATTGCCTATTACTCCCACTCTTAAACCACTGCTGTTATTGCCAATATTACTACCACTCTTAAACCACTACTGTTATTGCCAATATTACTCCCACTCTTAAACCACTACTGTTATTGCCAATATTACTCCCACTCTTAAACAACTACTGTTATTTACATTACAACATTTACTACTAAAACCAATGCCACTGCTGTTGGTAACACTGAAACCCCCTACAATTTGTACTACTAATAAGAACACTACCGTTACTGCTAGTACATGAACTACAGCTACTAAAACTATTTCTACTATTTACCACTACAAAAGATAAGGTTATTATTATTACTACTACTATCGCCACAATAACCACTACTAGTGTTAGGACTAGTACCCCAGAGATGACTGCTGCTTCAACTACTGCCACAAAAACTGCTTCCGATATCACTGCTACTAACATAACCACCACTATTACTACTGCTACTATTACTAATACTACCAGTGCTGCTGCTACCTCAACTCTAAAATGTCTACAGCTGCTACCAGCAAGGCTACAACAACAACAGTACTACTATCACTGTTGTGTGCGTTAATGTAGTTAATATTACTTCCACGGTCAATACTTACGAAGGCATGAGTGATGAGGAGGTTTATTCTGGCCTTGTTGTGGGTTGGCAGCGACCAGCAGCACTGCAGCCATCACCAGCACCATTACTAGTCCCTTCATGTTGATGCTGAGAGATGCAACAGCAACGATTCACTGTCGGAGATAAGAAGTACTGGTTTATTTACCAATTAATCCTGGAGAACCTCGGTGAAGGTAGAATTTTATTTGGTAAGGAGATAAATAAAATTTTATTGTGACTCGCTCGCTGGTTTTCCAACCCAATCAGCCAAAAAAAAATCACATCACATGATGTGATTTTCATAGCATATGAAGAACTATGGCACATCACAGTGTTAGGAGCCTCACCTAACCTCCCTTTTACTACTGAATTTTTTTGTTAGCTAAATTCTGCTATATACATCATATGGTAAAATCAATGTAAAATACACCTATTGATACAAAAGAATGAAAAGATGGGGTGGTAGGGGAAGTGGAATATTCAAACGGCTTCAGGAAGAAATCCAAATATTCTTCCTTGAAACCTTTTTATCCACTTTCCGAGGCTGTGGATCCCACTATTTACACAAGGAATGTTACATATATTTTTTCGTAATGCTCAGGTCGATTTCCGCAGATTTATTGCAAAAAGAAGTTTCATTCGTCTAAATCGGCAAATTGAACCCTTCCAAATAGGTCAAACTGGACGATTATATATATGTATATATATATATATATATATATATATATATATATATATATATATATATATATATATATATATATATATATATATATATATATATATATATATATAATGACGTGCCGAATAGGCAGAACTTGCGATCTTGGCCTATATAGCAACGCTCATCTTGCCATATAAGACAAGTGAAAATTTGTGTATGCAATAATTTCACCAAAATCATTCTGAACCTAACGAAAAAAATATATTTCACTGTGTTTGTTTAGTATTAAATTATTGTAAACAAATCTAAAATATATTTAGTTGGGTTAGGATAAAATAAATTGCGCTTGTTATAATAAGGTTAGGTAAGTTTTCTAAGTTCCTTTTGGTGCAAAATTATAAATTTTTACATCAATATTAATGAAAAAATATATCTTTAAACGTATAAGAGAAAATTTTAGAAAGGACTTAATTTTAAATGAGTTCTTGCTAATTGACCAGTTTTACATATTCGGCACGACATATATATATATATATATATATATATATATATATATATATATATATATATATATATATATATATATATATATATATATTATCACACCGGCCGATTCCCACCAAGGCAGGGTGGCCCGAAAAAGAAAAACTTTCACCATCATTCACTCCATCACTGTCTTGCCAGAAGGGTGCTTTACACTACAGTTTTTAAACTGCAACATATATATATATATATATATATATATATATATATATATATATATATATATATAAAATATGCAATAAGATCACAGTAAACAGGTGATTTTATAATATGCAAAACAACCACTGTGAAATAGTAGTGAAATTCCAAGCGCTTTCGTGACAACTCACAATGAGTAGTCACGAAAGCGCTTGGAATTTCACTACTCTTTCACAGCGGTTGTTTTGCTTATATATATATATATATATATATATATATATATATATATATATATATATATATATATATATATATATATATATATATATATATATATATATACTTATTTTTATAGTTATTTATTTATTTTATTATTTATTTATTTATTTAGTAAAACCACCAAGGCAGGGCGGCCCGAAAAAGAAAAACTTTCACCATCATTCACTCCATCACTGTCTTGCCAGAAGGGTGCTTTACACTACAGTTTTTAAACTGCAACATTAACACCCCTCCTTCAGAGTGCAGGCACTGTACTTCCCATCTCCAGGACTCAAGTCCGGCCTGCCGGTTTCTCTGAACCCCTTCATAAATGTTACCTTGCTCACACTCCAACAGCACGTCAAGTCGTAAAAACCATTTGTCTCCATTTGCTTTTATCTAACACGCTCACATATACTTGCTGGAAGTCCAAACCCCTTGCACACAAAACCTCCTTTACCTCCTCCCTCCAGCCTTTCCTAGGCCGACCCCTACCCCGCCTTCGCTCACCAAGTCATTCGTTTTTGTTCCATCCAGACTACACGTCCGAACCACCTCAATAACTCCTCAGCTCTCTGGATAATATTTTTGGTAACCCTGCACCTCCTTCTAAATTCCAAACTACAGATTCTCTACATTATATTCAGACCACACATTGCCCTCAACCACATCTCCACTGCCTCCAGCCTTCTGCTTGTTGCAACATTCACCACCCATGCTTCATGCCCATAAAAGAGCGTTGGTGTAACTATACTCTTTGTCTCCATAGACTCCTAAGTACAATCCTCAACTTTTTCCACTCATCACTTCTATGAGTCACCTCATCATTCACAGCCCCATCTGCTGACACGTCCACTCCCAAATATCTGTTATCCCAAATTTTTGTTATCCTCATCACCTTACTCTTTCTTATATTCACTATTAATTACCTTTTACATGCCCTACTAAATTCATCCACCAACCTCTGCAACTTCTCTTCAGAATCTCCCAAAAGTACAGTGACATCAGCAAAGAGTAACTGTGACAACTCCCACTTTGTGTTAGATTCTTCATCTTTTAACTCCACACCTCTTGTCAACACCCGAGTATTCACTTCTCTTACAACCCCATCTATAAATATATTGAACAACCACGGTGACATCACACATCCTTGTCTAAGGCCTACTTTTACTGGGAAATAATCTCCCTTTCTCCTACATACTCTAACTTGAGCCTCACTATCCTCGCAAAAACTCTTCACTGCTTTCAGTAACCTACCTCCTATTCCATACATTTGCAACATCTGCCACATTGCCCCCCTATCCACCCAGCCATACGCCTTTTTAAAAACCATAAATGCCACAAAACCTCTTTACCCATATATAAATAGTGTTCACCTATATGTTTCACTGTAAACCCTTGGTCTACATATCCCCTACCCTTTAAAAGGCTCCTGCTATTCTGCTCTCTGACTTACTCTTAATTCTTTCAATAATAACTCTACCATACACTTTACAAGGTATACTCAACAGATTTAATACCCTAAAATTTTTACGATCTCTTTTGTCCCCTTTTCCTTTATACAAAGGAACTATGCATGCTCTCTGCCTGTCCCTAGGTACCTTACCCTCTTCCATACATTTATTAATAAAAGCACTATCAAAACTATATCCCCTCCTGCTTTTAATATTTCTATTTTTATCTAATCAATCCCAGCTGCCTTACCCTCTTTCATTCTACCCACTACCTCACGAACTTCCCCCACACTCACAACTGACTCTTCCTTACTCTTACAAGATGTTATTCCTCCTTGCCCTATACACGACATCACAGCTTCCCTATCTTCATCAACATTTAACAATTCCTCAAAATATTACCTCCCTCTTCCTGATACCTTTAACTCTCTATTTAATAACTTTCCTCTCGTATTTTTAACTGCCAAATTCATACGTTCCCTAGATTTCCTCAACTTGTTGATAACATCTCACCCACTTCTCATTTTCTCTCTTTTTACATTGCTTCACCACTCTCTTGATCTCTTTTACTCTCCATATACTCCTCCCTCCTTGCATCACTTCTACTTTGCAAAAACCTCTCATATGCTAACTTTCTCTCTCTCTTACTACTCTCGCTTCTTCTTCCCTCCCACAAACTTCTGCTGGACACTCTAACACTACATTCTTATACCTACCCCATACATAGTTGGCCCCATTGCCTATACTCTCACTAGCCCATCTATCCTCCAATAGTTGTTTATATCTTACCCTAACTATCTCCTCCTTTAGTTTATAAACCTTCACCTCTCTTACTTGGTGCTTCTATTTTCCCTGCATCCCATCTACCTTTTACTATCACTGTAGCTACAACTAAAAAGTGATCTGATATATCTGTGGCTCCTCTATAAATGTGTAGATCCTGAAGTCTACCCAGTAGTCTTTTATCTGCCAATACATAGTCGAACAAACTACTGTCATTATGTACTATATCATATCATATATACTTATTTATCCTTTTTTCTTAAAATATATATTATCGATAACCAAACCCGTTTCTATACAAAGTTCAATGAAAGGCCCCATTATCATTTATACCTGGCACCGCAAACTTACCTACCACACTCTCTCTCAATGTTTCCTCTACTTTAGCATTTAGGTCTCCTACCACAATTACTCTCTCACTTGGCTCAAAAGTTCCTACACAGTCGCTTAACATCTCCCAAAATCTCTCTCTTTCTCCTTTACATACCTCTCTTTTCAGGTACATACACACTTATTATGACCCACTTTTCGCATCCGACCCTTATTTTAATCCTTGAATTTATTCATTTACATTCCCTCCTCCATAACTGGTCCTTCAACATTATTGCTACCCTTTCCTTAGCTCTAACTCAGATACTCCTGACTTAAACCCATTTATTTCTCCCCCCCCCCCACTGGAACTCACCTACCTCGTTCAGTTTTGTTTCGTTAACAACTAGGACATCCAACTTTTCATTCATAACATTAACAATCATCACTTTCTTATCATCCACATTACATCCACTCACATTCAAGCATCCCAGTTTTATCAAGTTTTTCTTCTTCTCTTTAATAGTATTTTGTACAAGATAAGAGGTTACTCACCCATCGCTCCCGGTATTTTATTCACCACATACAACACGCATGGCTTACGTAGGAATGATTCTTTTCCACTTTCACATGGAGAATAGAGGAAATAAAGACTAAAATAAACTATTAAGAAATAAAAAGAAAAACCCATATATTAGGCCTAAATGACACCTTCGTTCAGCCTAATAAGCAGAATAAAAAAAAATTGAATCAGCGAGAATCAGTCTGATGACAAAAAAAATAAATATCATTAATTATAAGCAATATTAAATAAATTTAAACTCACTTATGTTGTATATAACAGAATTTAGCTAAAAAAAATTACGTTAGGAAATGTTTAAAATCGCAAAAGAAAAGAAAAGAAATCTTTAAAACTGCATATTAATCATTGTTAAGTCAGTGATGCAACAGTTACTGCAACAGGTACAGTAATCAGTCACCATCAGTCACTGATGCGACAGTTACTGCAACAGGTACAGTAATCAGTCACCATCAGTCACTGATGCAACAGTTACTGCAACAGGTACAGTAATCAGTCACCATCAGTCACTGATGCAACAGTTACTGCAACAGGTACAGTAATCAGTCACCATCAGTCACTGATGCGACAGTTACTGCAACAGGTACAGTAATCAGTCACCATCAGTCACTGATGCGACAGTTACTGCAACAGGTACAGTAATCAGTCACCATCAGTCACTGATGCAACAGTTACTGCAACAGGTACAGTAATCAGTCACCATCAGTCACTGATGCAACAGTTACTGCAAAAGGTACAGTAATCAGTCACCATCAGTCACTGATGCAACAGTTACTGAAACAGGTACAGTAATCAGTCACCATCAGTCACTGATGCAACAGTTACTGCAACAGGTACAGTAATCAGTCACCATCAGTCACTGATGCAACAGTTACTGCAACAGGTACAGTAATCAGTCACCATCAGTCACTGATGCAACAGTTACTGCAACAGGTACAGTAATCAGTCACCATCAGTCACTGATGCAACAGTTACTGCAACAGGTACAGTAATCAGTCACCATCAGTCACTGATGCAACAGTTACTGCAACAGGTACAGTAATCAGTCACCATCAGTCACTGATGCAACAGTTACTGCAACAGGTACAGTAATCAGTCTCCATCAGTCACTGATGCAACAGTTACTGCAACAGGTACAGTAATCAGTCACCATCAGTCACTGATGCAACAGTTACTGCAACAGGTACAGTAATCAGTCACCATCAGTCACTGATGCAACAGTTACTGCAACAGGTACAGTAATCAGTCACCATCAGTCACTGACGCAACAGTTACTGCAACAGGTACAGTAATCAGTCACCATCAGTCACTGACGCAACAGTTACTGCAACAGGTACAGTAATCAGTCACCATCAGTCACTGACGCAACAGTTACTGCAACAGGTACAGTAATCAGTCACCATCAGTCACTGACGCAACAGTTACTGCAACAGGTACAGTAATCAGTCACCATCAGTCACTGACGCAACAGTTACTGCAACAGGTACAGTAATCAGTCACCATCAGTCACTGACGCAACAGTTACTGCAACAGGTACAGTAATCAGTCACCATCAGTCACTGACGCAACAGTTACTGCAACAGGTACAGTAATCAGTCACCATCAGTCACTGACGCAACAGTTACTGCAACAGGTACAGTAATCAGTCACCATCAGTCACTGACGCAACAGTTACTGCAACAGGTACAGTAATCAGTCACCATCAGTCACTGACGCAACAGTTACTGCAACAGGTACAGTAATCAGTCACCATCAGTCACTGACGCAACAGTTACTGCAGCAGGTACAGTAATCAGTCACCATCAGTCACTGACGCAACAGTTACTGCAACAGGTACAGTAATCAGTCACCATCAGTCACTGATGCAACAGTTACTGCAACAGGTACAGTAATCAGTCACCATCAGTCACTGACGCAACAGTTACTGCAACAGGTACAGTAATCAGTCACCATCAGCCACTGACGCAACAGTTACTGCAACAGGTACAGTAATCAGTCACCATCAGTCACTGACGCAACAGTTACTGCAACAGGTACAGTAATCAGTCACCATCAGTCACTGACGCAACAGTTACTGCAACAGGTACAGTAATCAGTTACCATCAGTCACTGACGCAACAGTTACTGCAACAGGTACAGTAATCAGTCACCATCAGTCACTGACGCAACAGTTACTGCAACAGGTACAGTAATCAGTCACCATCAGTCACTGACGCAACAGTTACTGCAACAGGTACAGTAATCAGTCACCATCAGTCACTGATGCAACAGTTACTGCAACAGGTACAGTAATCAGTCACCATCAGTCACTGATGCAACAGTTACTGCAACAGGTACAGTAATCAGTCACCATCAGTCACTGATGCAACAGTTACTGCAACAGGTACAGTAATCAGTCACCATCAGTCACTGATGCAACAGTTACTGCAACAGGTACAGTAATCAGTCACCATCAGTCACTGATGCAACAGTTACTGCAACAGGTACAGTAATCAGTCACCATCAGTCAGTGATGCAACAGTTACTGCAACAGTTACAGTAATCAGTCACCATCAGTCAGTGATGCAACAGTTACTGCAACAGGTACAGTAATCAGTCACCATCAGTCACTGATGCAACAGTTACTGCAACAGGTACAGTAATCAGTCACCATCAGTCACTGATGCAACAGTTACTGCAACAGGTACAGTAATCAGTCACCATCAGTCACTGATGCAACAGTTACTGCAACAGGTACAGTAATCAGTCACCATCAGTCACTGATGCAACAGTTACTGCAACAGGTACAGTAATCAGTCACCATCAGTCAGTGATGCAACAGTTACTGCAACAGTTACAGTAATCAGTCACCATCAGTCAGTGATGCAACAGTTAGTGCAACAGGTACAGTAATCAGTCACCATCAGTCAGTGATGCAACAGTTACTGCAACAGGTTCAGTAATCAGTCACCATCAGTCAGTGATGCAACAGTTACTGCAACAGGTACAGTAATCAGTCACCATCAGTCAGTGATGCAACAGTTACTGCAACAGGTACAGTAATCAGTCACCATCAGTCACTGATGCAACAGTTACTGCAACAGGTACAGTAATCAGTCACCATCAGTCAGTGATGCAACAGTTACTGCAACAGTTACAGTAATCAGTCACCATCAGTCAGTGATGCAACAGTTACTGCAACAGGTACAGTAATCAGTCACCATCAGTCAGTGATGCAACAGTTACTGCAACAGGTACAGTAATCAGTCACCATCAGTCAGTGATGCAACAGTTACTGCAACAGGTACAGTAATCAGTTACCATCAGTCAGTGATGCAACAGTTACTGCAACAGGTACAGTAATCAGTTACCATCAGTCAGTGATGCAACAGTTACTGCAACAGGTACAGTAATCAGTCACCATCAGTCACTGATGCAACAGTTACTGCAACAGGTACATTAATCAGTCACTATCAGTCACTGATGCAACAGTTACTGCAACAGGTACAGTTATCAGTCACCATCAGTCACTGATGCAACAGTTACTGCAACAGGTACAGTAATCAGTCACCATCAGTCACTGATGCAACAGTTACTGCAACAGGTACAGTTATCAGTCACCATCAGTCACTGATGCAACAGTTACTGCAACAGGTACAGTAATCAGTCACCATCAGTCACTGATGCAACAGTTACTGCAACAGGTACAGTAATCAGTCACCATCAGTCACTGATGCAACAGTTACTGCAACAGGTACAGTAATCAGTCACCATCAGTCACTGATGCAACAGTTACTGCAACAGGTACAGTAATCAGTCACCATCAGTCACTGATGCGACAGTTACTGCAACAGGTACAGTAATCAGTCACCATCAGTCACTGATGCAACAGTTACTGCAACAGGTACAGTAATCAGTCACCATCAGTCACTGATGCAACAGTTACTGCAACAGGTACAGTAATCAGTCACCATCAGTCACTGATGCAACAGTTACTGCAACAGGTACAGTAATCAGTCACTATCAGTCACTGATGCAACAGTTACTGCAACAGGTACAGTAATCAGTCACCATCAGTCACTGATGCAACAGTTACTGCAACAGGTACAGTAATCAGTCACCATCAGTCACTGATGCAACAGTTACTGCAACAGGTACAGTAATCAGTCACCATCAGTCACTGATGCAACAGTTACTGCAACAGGTACAGTAATCAGTCACCATCAATCACTTAATTCTTGACAGAAAATTCATTACATATATGCGTTTATGAAAACATTTTATATATAAATTAGTTATTTCAAAGACTTACTCTTGACGAAGTGCAATAAAAAGTACTTGTGGAAGCCTCCAACACATCCCTTCACTCACTCTCTCTAGTTCTCTATAACACACACTCAACAATATTGAAAAAGGCTCAGGCAGTAGAAAAGAAATCCTTCTACACAAAGTGAACTGTTGTTCAACTTAACACTTGCTCAGCCAGATGTGTGTCTTCTCTTTAAGTGCTGAGGCTCAGTACAATACTCACCAGTAATATAAATGTGAAGCTTCACTGCTTGATACACGCCGTCTAACAAGCTGTGCTGAAAACTGGTCTTATATACCCAAATCCTCTGGCCTCCTAATTTTAGTCCTTGAGGAAGATTGCAGATGTAGCCTTGAAGTTTTCTTCCAACCTTCAAAAATGCAGAATTCACGGTGTCTTTTAGAAGAAGGTGACGCACGACCCGATACACCTATAGTTCCTGTGGCCACATCCTCTCTCTCTCTCTCTCTCTCTCTCTCTCTCTCTCTCTCTCTCTCTCTCAGCCAAACTGCGCACGTTAAACAATTGAGAATGAAGTCTATAGGACAGGGTGTGCATATGAGAAATACGCTTGGAAAATACACACACACACACACTCATATATATATATATATATATATCTATATATATATATATATATATATATATATATATATATATATATATATATATATATATATATGTAGGTAGAAGGTTGGTAGACAGCAACCGCCCAGGGAGGTACTACCGACCTGCCAAGTGATTGTAAAACGAAAGCCTGTAATCGTTTTACATGATGGTAGGATTGCTGGTGTCCTTTTTTCTGTCTCATAAACAAGCAAGATTTCAGGTACGTCTTGCTACTTCTACTTACACTTAGATCACATTACACATACATGTACAAGCATACATATACACACCCCTTTGAATTTCTTCTATTTTCTTTCTAGTTCTTGTTCTTGTTTATTTCCTCTTATCTCCATGGGGAAGTGGAACAGAATTCTTCCTCCGTAAGTCATGCGTGTTGTAAGAGGCGACTAAAATGCCGGGAGCAAGGGGCTAGTAACCCCTTCTCCTGTATATATTACTAAATGCAAAAGGAGAAACTTTCGTTTTTCCTTTTGGGCCACCCTGCCTCGGTGGGATACGGCCGGTGTGTTGAAAGAAGAAAGATATATATATATATATATATATATATATATATATATATATATATATATAAATATATATATGTATATATATATATATATATATATATATATCTTCGGCACGACATATATATATATGTCGTGCCGAATAGGCAGAACTTGCGATCTTGGCTTAAATAGCAACGCTCATCTTGCCATATAGGACAAGTGAAAATTTGTGTATGCAATAATTTTGCCAAAATCATTCTGAACCTAACGAAAAAAAATATATTTCACTGTGTTTGTTTAGTATTAAATTACTGTAAACAAATCTAAAATATATTTAGTTAGGTTAGGCTGATATAAATTGTTCTTGTTATAATAAGGTTAGGTAAGCTTTCTAAGATTATTTTGATGCAAAATTATGAATTTTTACATTAACATTAATGGAAAAAATATATCTTTAAAAGTACAAGAGAAATTTTTAGAAAAGACTTAATTTTAAATGAGTTCTTGCTAATTGACCAGTTTTACATATTCGGCACGACATATATATATATATATATATATATATATATGCAAAACAACCACTGTGGAAGAGTAGTGAAATTCAAAGCGCTTTCGTGACTACTCACATTGTCAAGGAACTATGAAAGTAATACATCAAAGGAAGGCAATTAAAGGGCTTAGACCACACCTCACAGTCAACTCCCACAACAAAGAAACACCTGACGCGCGACAATACCGGACTCATAAGAAAAGAGGAACACTGCAGTAGGTCCGCTGGTCCAACTAGACAGGTCCTCACGACATCCCACTAACAAAATATTCTACCCAAGAAATAAGGTTTATTATTTGTCCAATGTATTATTAAACTCTAACCAAATTTTATTAATTATAAATGAATCTAATTTATACAAACCTAAGGAAATATTCATATTATTGTCAAAACTGCTTTTTATGAAACAAGATTCAATTATATTCTTGTCGACCATGGACTTGCTTGATACTACTTTCTCAACTTTTTGAAAATCAATTGGATGGTTAAAATCTCTTACATGAATAAATAGAGCATTGGAATCTTGTCCAGTTCTAATGCTATATTTATGTTGTTTTAATCTTAGTTCGAGATTTTTACCAGTTTGACCGTAATAAACTTTATCGCAAATTTTACAAGGAATCTTATAGACACATCCATCAGCATTTTGGGGGGAATTCTTTATCAAAAGTTTTTTTACTGTATCAAGATTTTTAAATACAACTTTAATATTAAAAGTCTTAAGAAGAGAAGGCATATCAACCAAGTTTTCATAGTAAGGGAGAACCAACATGTTTTTAGTTGAATAAGGCTGGTTGTCCCTTTTTCGGTTGTACAATCCAAGTTGGGTCGGCGCGCTTCAGGTGTTTAACCGTTGTGGGATCTGATAGTGAGGTGCTGGCCAGACCCCTTATATAGCTTCCTTGGATGCTTTACTTTCATAGTTCCTTGATAATGTGAGTAGTCACGAAAGCGCTTGGAATTTCTCTATTCTTTCAGAGTGGTTGTTTTGCATATTTCGAAAGTCACCTGTTTACTGTGATCTTATTGCATATATATATATATATATATATATATATATATATATATATATATATATATATATATATATATATATATATATATATATATATATATATGTCGTGCCGAATAGGCAGAACTTGCGATCTTGGCTTAAATAGCAACGCTCATCTTGCCATATTGGACAAGTGAAAATTTGTGTATGCAATAATTTCACCAAAATCATTCTGAACCTAACGAAAAAAATATATTTCACTGTGTTTGTTTATTATTAAATTATTGTAAACAAATCTAAAATATATTTAGTTGGGTTAGGCTAAAATAAATTGTTCTCTAAGATTCTTTTGGTGCAAAATTAAAAATTTTTACATTAACATTAATGAAAAAAATATATCTTTAAACGTATAAGAGAAAATTTTAGAAAAGACTTAATTTTAAATGAGTTCTTGCTAATTGACCAGTTTTACATATTCGGCACGACATATATATATATATATATATATATATATATATATATATATATATATATATATATATATATATATAAATATATATATATATATATACAGTGAATCCTATGCTCAGAAGCAGGGTATTGCTATGCGAAATTCCCTCAGCCCCTTACTCAGCAACCTATATATGGAATTTTATGAGGCTAGACAACTTAAAGATATTCTCCCAAATAATTCTAGGTGGTTCAGATACGTAGATGTGCTTCGCCTCTGGCCGAGAAGTCACAACATTGATGAGTTCCTACCTAGACTTAATGGTCTGGTACCTTCTGTTAAGTTCACAGTAGAGGTTGAAATAGATAACACTCTACCCATCCTAGACGTTTTAACCCATCGCATCGACAGAAGTTTGAAATTGAAATTACTGTCTACATGAAGACCACCAATGTGTCATCATACATTTATTATTATTCCAATCATTAATCTTGGTTTAAAAGGAGTGTTTTCCTTACAATGTTCCTGAGAGCTTTGTGTATCTGCAGTCCTGAGTATTTAGACGATGAAATCAACTAGATATTTAACATATCCCAGGGATATCGTTGAGAAGGCCCTGCTGTCAGCTGGGAAGACTTTCTACAGGACTGAAGCTAAGGAAACGCCTGACAGGAAAAATATATTGGTCTTGCCATATAATGACAATTTTGGTCTGCTTGCAGTAAACACTAAAGAAACTAAATATAAATCTGACTTTCAGAAACACTGGGACAGTGAGACAGAGATTGATTAAAAACACATCACCTAATAATGTCGGTGGTGTCTACAAGGTCTCATGTACCCTTTGTCCACTCTTACACATTGGTCAGTCAGATAAACCTTTGGAAACAAGATATCCCAACACCAGTACTCAGTCTGGACAGGCCAGGTGTTGAATGCGATCTTTAACCATGTCAGCTCTTGTAATCACCCACAGGAATGGGCTGCCGCCCAAATAATTGTACCCATCAATTCCATCATGGAAAGAAACATAACAGAGTCCTCCCTCCTAAAACATTGTTGGAATGCCAGATATAACTCAAATTATGGGCTGCACAAACTCAATAGTTATTTAGTGGAGTTAATTGTGCACAGCCTTAAACAACAGTGTTATACAAAAGTTCAGGACTGCTTCTTATGCCAGGGTTTTTGTGAAGTATCGGTTATGTTCGACCAGAGTCTTCAAACTGAACATCATGGTACGCCTGTTGTTAAGTCTGTCGCGAACGTCGATATTTAATAAGTTAGGTCTGCCGTCGGTATAACTATTGAGGCCAGTCTTGGTACAGTGGTACAAGGTACACGTAGGTGGCTGCAACATGTGGTTTAATGAATCAGATTGTTGGTAATATTATAATGATGACAATAATAATGATATTAGCAGATGATAGTTGATAATAATGATAGGAATGGCATTAAAATTAAGAATATCCTAGTTATTATGAGAAAGGAAACCTGAATAGGAAAAATTCACAAAAATATATTAACTGACATTGCGAGTATTTCCTGATTGTTCTGGAAGGTTCTGTGACACCGGTTGACAAATGAGGGATTTTTTCCCCTCTATTTCATTGTTAGAAGGTTGTAAACGAATGCATGTAATGATCGAATATTGTAACGTTTTGTGTCACATGAGCTGTTCCCGGCGGTTAGAAGCTTGAAGCTGGAGTTTAGTAACCTGGAGTTTGCCTGGCTATTAACTATCTTCTATTATTTCCTCATGCTATCTGCAAACTGTGAGGCCTACCCCATCCGCCCCCATTTGGGGTGTGTGTGTGGGGGGGGGGGAAACCGGTGAGTGGTTGGCATCCTGCTTGTCTCTCTCAGACAGAGACTGACTGGCTGGTTGGTTCCACACTACTATTCTGTGAAAATTTTCCCTACTTTTCCTGTTGTTCCCCTTGCAACATTGCACAGCTCCCGACGACGCACTGAGAAGCGTGAAAGTATTTGAGCTAAAGGTTTCCACCCCTGAAAATGGTGTGGCTTGTCTTGCATTGTCCAGATCGCCTGTTTGCGATTGTTATATATATATATATATATATATATATATATATATATATATATATATATATATATATATATATATATATATATATATATATATATATATATATATATTATATTTATTTATTTTTTTATTATCACACTGGCCAATTCCCACCAAGGCAGGGTGGCCCGACAAAGAAAAACTTTCACCATCATTCACTCCATCACTGTCTTGCCAGAAGGGTGCTTGACACTACAGTTTTTAAACTGCAACATTAACACCCCTCCTTCAGAGTGCAGGCACTGTACTTCCCATCTCCAGGACTCAAGTCCGGCCTGCCGGTTTCCCTGAACCCCTTCATAAATGTTACTTTGCTCACACTCCAACAGCACGTCAAGTATTAAAAACTATTTGTCTCCATTCACTCCTATCAAACACGATCACGCATGCCTGCTGGAAGTCCAAGCCCCTCGCACTTCCAGCAGGCATGCGTGAGCCTGCTACATATATATATATATATATATATATATATATATATATATATATATATATATATATATATATATATATATATATATATATATATATATATATATATATATATGTCGTGCCGAATAGGCAGAACTTGCGATCTTGGCTTAAATAGCAACGCTCATCTTGCCATATAGGACAAGTGAAAATATGCAATAATTTCGCCAAAAATCATTCTGAACCTAACGAAAAAAATATATTTCACTGTGTTTGTTTAGTATTAAATTACTGTATCTAAAATATATTTAGTTGGGTTAGGCTAAAATAAATTGCTCTTGTTATAATAAGGTTAGGTAAGTTTTCTAAGTTCTTTTTGGTGCAAAATTATAAATTTTTACATCAACAAAAATGAAAAAAATATATCTTTAAACGTATAAAAGAAAATTTTAGAAAGGACTTAATTTTAAATGAGTTCTTGCTAATTGACCAGTTTTACATATTCGGCACGACATATATATATATATATATATATATATATATATATATATATATATATATATATATTAATTTGAACATTATACAGAGAAATACAAAAGAATACAGTTAAATGCAGCATGCCAAAGCCATTTGAGTGCATAGCATTATGGGCAG
Source organism: Cherax quadricarinatus (assembly GCF_038502225.1). NCBI lineage: Eukaryota > Metazoa > Arthropoda > Malacostraca > Decapoda > Parastacidae > Cherax > Cherax quadricarinatus. The sequence continues at coordinate 34,868,743 of NC_091325.1, read as the reverse complement.
GATTAAAATTAACTTAAGATTAACTAAGCAATGATATATTCAGTGGTACAAAAACTATTGTAAAACAGATAACAATTTAGTACAAATGAGTATTACAAAGACAGGTCATATGGTCATTACTGTGTTGCTGTGTAATCAGTAGAACGGAGTATTATGTTAGGTAATGAAGTTAAATAGTAACAAAGTTTGACTGGGTCACAGGTTGACATTTATGACATACAATGATGAGATACATTTACGAGATACAATTTATGAGATACAATTATTCAGTATTTATTTAGTTGTGCGTGAGTAAGTGATTTTTGAGAAGAGACTTGAGTTTATAAACAGACAGTGTTTCTTTTATATTTACAGGTAATGAATTCCAGATTTTAGGGCCTTTTATGTGCATTGAGTTTTTGCATAGCATGAGATGGACACGAGGAAAATCAAAGAGTGATCTGTGCCTTGTGTTATGGTCAAGTGTTCTGTTGAGGTTGGCAAGGAGATGTTGAAGGGAAGGTTTATGTCAGAGTTAAGTGTTCTATGTATGTAGAAGGTGCAGTAATAAGTATGGATGTTTTGTATTGTGAGTAGGTTTAGTGTCTGTAGTGGGAATTTGTTATCATTCTGACTGCAGCCTTTTGTTGAGTAATTAATGGTCTGAGATGGTTTATTGTTGTTGAGCCCCTTGCACAAATTCAATAGGTGAGATAGGGGTAAATAAGTGAGTGATATAGGGCCAGGAGGGCTGACTGTGGAACATAGTACCGTATCTTCGATAGTATGCCTACGGTCTTGGAATTTTTTTTGGAAATTTGTTGTATATGTGTTTGAAATTTGAGTCTATTATCAAGGTGGATTCCTAGGAATTTTCCCTCTGTGAGTTTTGTGATAGGTGATCCATTTATCATTATGTTAAGAGACACATCTGCAGCTCTGTTACCAAACTGAATGTAGTAGGTTTTGTCAATGTTTAGAGTAAGTTTGTTGGTCCTCATCCCGGTTGATATTTTCTGTAATTCGGTATTTACAGTATTGGCTAGCGTGACTGGGCTCGGGTGAGAGTAGACGTATGTAGTGTCATCTGCAAATAGTGTGGGTTTGAGTAGTTGCGATGCATTTGGTAGATCATTTATGTATATGAGAAAGAGAAGAGGGCCTAGGACACTTCCCTGTGGGACACCAACTGTAATTGGCTGTGCGGAAGAGTTTGCCCCATTTGTGTACACATCTTGGCTTCTGTTGCTGAGGTATGACTTTAAGTAGTTGAGGGAGTGCCCCCTTATACCACAGTGTGATAATTTTATGTGGAGCAAGTCATGGTCAACTGTATCGAAAGCTTTACGTAGGTCAATGAAGATCCCCAGTGGGACTTCTTTTTTCTCTATTGATGTATAAATATGTTCTAGTATGTGGATAATAGCATCATTAGTATTTTTATTAGGCATGAACCCAAATTGACAGGGGTTGAGTATGTTGTGGGAGATGAGGTAGGAATAGATACGCTTATGGATTAATTTTTCAAAGATTTTAGAGAGAGGGTGTAAGTTGGATATTGGCCTATAGTTATTCAAGTCTGTTTGGTCTCCTCCTTTATAGGATAGGGGTGACCCTTGCTATTTTGAAAACTGTAGGAAAGGTAGAGGATTCAATGGATTTGTTAAAGAGTGTTGCAATGATTGGTGATAGTACCTGTGACACTTTTTTGTATATAAAGGGTGGTAAGGTATTTAAATCTCCTGTCTTGTTTTTTAGTTTGTTGATAATAAGGGAGACTTCAGTTGGGTTAGTCGGAGCTAAGAACAGTGTTCGGGTAGTTGCCAGTGATGTAGTCATTGGGTGGGGTATCTGAGCTTGGGATTTTATTGGCAAGGTTTTTTCCTACAGTGGAGAAGAAATCATTGAGTCTGTTTGCTGTTTCAGTTGGTGGGAATTGGGGTTCATCTGGTTTTGTTAATTCAATTTCGCTATTTCGAGTTATCTTTTTTGTTCCTAGTATTTCTGATAGGGTTTTCCAGGTCTTTTTTATATCACCTCGTAAGTTGGATAATCTGTTCTCATAATACATTTTTTAGCCCTTCTTATTAGGCTGATTAGGATTGACGAGTAACGTTTTGTTTGGTCTCTGGTTATGAGACCCATTCTGTACTGTTTTTCATATAGGTGTTTTGTATTTATGGATTTGAGAATGCTGGGTGTTAGCCAGGGATTGTTCAGTCTCTTAGCTGTCATCTGTTTAGCTTTTTTTAGGGCAGTGCTTGTTATAAAGGTATTGGGTCTTTTTTAGAAAATTATTAATACATTCGTCAATATCTGTGTAGATTTCTAGCTCAGTGTGCCAGTCAATGTTTGTCACTGCTGCTGTGAAGTTATTAATGGCTGCCTCATTGTGAAGTCTGAAAGTGACTTTAGTAGTGTCTAGGGGTAATTTGCCAAGGTTTGTTATGAGGAAGGTACGGTAATGGTCTGTGGTATTATCTGTGATTATGCCTGATTTTAAGGGGGATATGGTGTTGGTCCAGATGTGGTCAAGTAGGGAAACACTAGTCGTTGTAATTCTTGTAGGTTTTGTTACTGTTGGTAGCAACATGCAGTTACTCATAGTGTTTGTGAATTCAGTAACATGTGGGCCTTGGTCTTGTAGGAGATTTATATTGAAGTCACCAGAGAATAGTAAGTGATCTTTGTTCATTCGTGCATCAGTTATCATACTTCCTAGGTTGTCACTAAAACAGCTAATGTTTGACTGTGGAACTCTGTAGATGTTTATCACTGTGAGAGGTTTTTGTAGGTATTTGGATTTGAATTTATCTATTATATATTCCCCATGTTCAGAGGGAGGTAAGGGGGACATTGAGAGAGAGAAGTGGAGGTGGGAAGAGAGGGGAAAGGAGGGAGGGAGACAGAGAGAGAGGAGGGAAGCTGAACACATCATGAGGAGCCAGTCTATCAGCATCCTGTAGGCCAACATTAGAGGTTTCATTACTAATGTTGGAGAGCTCACACACAGTTTTGTGAAAACTCGACGTCCCGACATGATAACTATTGTTGAAACATTTTTGGACAGCATAAAATTTTGCAAGAATTGCTGGCTACACCTCATACATGAGTAGAGACAGGTAAGGGCAAGGAGTAGGTGTTGCTGTGTGCTTCTCTAAAAGTGTACATGCCCTGCACACTGATGTTGCCATCCCTACTCATCTTGAAATAATGGTCTTCAAGCTATGCACAAACACTAGTACCTCTGTATTAGCATGTGCAATGTACAGACCTCAGTGGCAACATGCAGACCCCATCAACTTCCTAATGGAAAATGTGGACTCCCTTCTGCTCCAACACAACTCTCAACATATCATAATTGTTGGTGACTTCAACGAACCTCCAATACAGAGGGACTTTGATGACCTTTTTGCAGTGTTTAACATGAGAAACTTTGATTTCCCTACTTACATCCTGCCTCGACTACATCACTTGTTAGGCTGTTCCACTTCCTGACGACTCTGTGACTGAAGAAATACTTCCTAACATCCCTGTGGCTCGTCTGAGTCTTCAGCTTCCAATTGTGACCCCCTGTTTCTGTCCCCTCTTAGGAACATCCTGTCTCTGTCCACCTTATCTATTCCACACAGTATTTTATATGTCGTTATCATGTCTTCCCTGACCCTCTTGTCCTCCAGTGTCTTCAGTCCAATTTCCCTAAACTTCTCATCGTAGGACATTCCCCTGAGCTCCTGAACTAGCCTTGTTGCAAACCTTTGTACTTTCTCTAATTCCTTGACGTGCTTGACCAGGTGTGGGTTCCAAACTGGTGCTGCATACTCCAGTATGGGCCTGATGTACACAGTGTACAGTGTCTTGAACGATTCCTTACTAAGGTACCGGAACGCTATTCTGCTCGGTGTTACGGTCACTCCAAATTCCTTCTCCTTAAGTGAGGTGTGTGCATGTGTGTGTGTGTATTTGTGTGTTTGTTAGTGGTGTCCTTCACAAACTTCCCACCAAGGCTTCCCTCACGTTAGTGGTGTCCTTCACAAACTTCCCACCAAGGCTTCCCTCACGTTAGTGGTGTCCTTCACAAACTTCCCACCAAGGCTTCCCTCACGTTAGTGGTGTCCTTCACAAACTTCCCACCAAGGCTTCCCTCACGTTAGTGGTGACCTTCACAAACTTCCCACCAAGGCTTCCCTCACGTTAGTGGTGACCTTCACAAACTTCCCACCAAGGCTTCCCTCACGTTAGTGGTGTCCTTCACAAACTTCCCACCAAGGCTTCCCTCACGTTAGTGGTGTCCTTCACAAACTTCCCACCAAGGCTTCCCTCACGTTAGTGGTGACCTTCACAAACTTCCCACCAAGGCTTCCCTCACGTTAGTGGTGACCTTCACAAACTTCCCACCAAGGCTTCCCTCACGTTAGTGGTGACCTTCACAAACTTCCCACCAAGGCTTCCCTCACGTTAGTGGTGACCTTCACAAACTTCCCACCAAGGCTTCCCTCACGTTAGTGGTGACCTTCACAAACTTCCCACCAAGGCTTCCCTCACGTTAGTGGTGTCCTTCACAAACTTCCCACCAAGGCTTCCCTCACGTTAGTGGTGTCCTTCACAAACTTCCCACCAAGGCTTCCCTCACGTTAGTGGTGTCCTTCACAAACTTCCCACCAAGGCTTCCCTCACGTTAGTGGTGACCTTCACAAACTTCCCACCAAGGCTTCCCTCACGTTAGTGGTGTCCTTCACAAACTTCCCACCAAGGCTTCCCTCACGTTAGTGGTGACCTTCACAAACTTCCCACCAAGGCTTCCCTCACGTTAGTGGTGTCCTTCACAAACTTCCCACCAAGGCTTCCCTCACGTTAGTGGTGTCCTTCACAAACTTCCCACCAAGGCTTCCCTCACGTTAGTGGTGACCTTCACAAACTTCCCACCAAGGCTTCCCTCACGTTAGTGGTGACCTTCACAAACTTCCCACCAAGGCTTCCCTCACGTTAGTGGTGTCCTTCACAAACTTCCCACCAAGGCTTCCCTCACGTTAGTGGTGACCTTCACAAACTTCCCACCAAGGCTTCCCTCACGTTAGTGGTGACCTTCACAAACTTCCCACCAAGGCTTCCCTCACGTTAGTGGTGACCTTCACAAACTTCCCACCAAGGCTTCCCTCACGTTAGTGGTGACCTTCACAAACTTCCCACCAAGGCTTCCCTCACGTTAGTGGTGACCTTCACAAACTTCCCACCAAGGCTTCCCTCACGTTAGTGGTGTCCTTCACTTCCCTTAGTGGTGTCCTTCACGGCTTCCCTCACGTTAGTGGTGACCTTCACAAACTTCCCACCAAGGCTTCCCTCACGTTAGTGGTGACCTTCACAAACTTCCCACCAAGGCTTCCCTCACGTTAGTGGTGTCCTTCACAAACTTCCCACCAAGGCTTCCCTCACGTTAGTGGTGACCTTCACAAACTTCCCACCAAGGCTTCCCTCACGTTAGTGGTGACCTTCACAAACTTCCCACCAAGGCTTCCCTCACGTTAGTGGTGACCTTCACAAACTTCCCACCAAGGCTTCCCTCACGTTAGTGGTGACCTTCACAAACTTCCCACCAAGGCTTCCCTCACGTTAGTGGTGACCTTCACAAACTTCCCACCAAGGCTTCCCTCACGTTAGTGGTGTTCTTCACAAACTTCCCACCAAGGCTTCCCTCACGTTAGTGGTGTCCTTCACAAACTTCCCACCAAGGCTTCCCTCACGTTAGTGGTGACCTTCACAAACTTCCCACCAAGGCTTCCCTCACGTTAGTGGTGACCTTCACAAACTTCCCACCAAGGCTTCCCTCACGTTAGTGGTGACCTTCACAAACTTCCCACCAAGGCTTCCCTCACGTTAGTGGTGACCTTCACAAACTTCCCACCAAGGCTTCCCTCACGTTAGTGGTGACCTTCACAAACTTCCCACCAAGGCTTCCCTCACGTTAGTGGTGACCTTCACAAACTTCCCACCAAGGCTTCCCTCACGTTAGTGGTGACCTTCACAAACTTCCCACCAAGGCTTCCCTCACGTTAGTGGTGTCCTTCACAAACTTCCCACCAAGGCTTCCCTCACGTTAGTGGTGACCTTCACAAACTTCCCACCAAGGCTTCCCTCACGTTAGTGGTGACCTTCACAAACTTCCCACCAAGGCTTCCCTCACGTTAGTGGTGTCCTTCACAAACTTCCCACCAAGGCTTCCCTCACGTTAGTGGTGTCCTTCACAAACTTCCCACCAAGGCTTCCCTCACGTTAGTGGTGTCCTTCACAAACTTCCCACCAAGGCTTCCCTCACGTTAGTGGTGTCCTTCACAAACTTCCCACCAAGGCTTCCCTCACGTTAGTGGTGACCTTCACAAACTTCCCACCAAGGCTTCCCTCACGTTAGTGGTGACCTTCACAAACTTCCCACCAAGGCTTCCCTCACGTTAGTGGTGTCCTTCACAAACTTCCCACCAAGGCTTCCCTCACGTTAGTGGTGACCTTCACAAACTTCCCACCAAGGCTTCCCTCACGTTAGTGGTGACCTTCACAAACTTCCCACCAAGGCTTCCCTCACGTTAGTGGTGACCTTCACAAACTTCCCACCAAGGCTTCCCTCACGTTAGTGGTGACCTTCACAAACTTCCCACCAAGGCTTCCCTCACGTTAGTGGTGTCCTTCACAAACTTCCCACCAAGGCTTCCCTCACGTTAGTGGTGACCTTCACAAACTTCCCACCAAGGCTTCCCTCACGTTAGTGGTGACCTTCACAAACTTCCCACCAAGGCTTCCCTCACGTTAGTGGTGTCCTTCACAAACTTCCCACCAAGGCTTCCCTCACGTTAGTGGTGACCTTCACAAACTTCCCACCAAGGCTTCCCTCACGTTAGTGGTGACCTTCACAAACTTCCCACCAAGGCTTCCCTCACGTTAGTGGTGACCTTCACAAACTTCCCACCAAGGCTTCCCTCACGTTAGTGGTGACCTTCACAAACTTCCCACCAAGGCTTCCCTCACGTTAGTGGTGACCTTCACAAACTTCCCACCAAGGCTTCCCTCACGTTAGTGGTGACCTTCCAAACTTCCCACCAAGGCTTCCCTCACGTTAGTGGTGTCCTTCACAAACTTCCCACCAAGGCTTCCCTCACGTTAGTGGTGACCTTCACAAACTTCCCACCAAGGCTTCCCTCACGTTAGTGGTGACCTTCACAAACTTCCCACCAAGGCTTCCCTCACGTTAGTGGTGTCCTTCACAAACTTCCCACCAAGGCTTCCCTCACGTTAGTGGTGTCCTTCACAAACTTCCCACCAAGGCTTCCCTCACGTTAGTGGTGACCTTCACAAACTTCCCACCAAGGCTTCCCTCACGTTAGTGGTGACCTTCACAAACTTCCCACCAAGGCTTCCCTCACGTTAGTGGTGACCTTCACAAACTTCCCACCAAGGCTTCCCTCACGTTAGTGGTGTCCTTCACAAACTTCCCACCAAGGCTTCCCTCACGTTAGTGGTGACCTTCACAAACTTCCCACCAAGGCTTCCCTCACGTTAGTGGTGTCCTTCACAAACTTCCCACCAAGGCTTCCCTCACGTTAGTGGTGACCTTCACAAACTTCCCACCAAGGCTTCCCTCACGTTAGTGGTGACCTTCACAAACTTCCCACCAAGGCTTCCCTCACGTTAGTGGTGACCTTCACAAACTTCCCACCAAGGCTTCCCTCACGTTAGTGGTGACCTTCACAAACTTCCCACCAAGGCTTCCCTCACGTTAGTGGTGTCCTTCACAAACTTCCCACCAAGGCTTCCCTCACGTTAGTGGTGACCTTCACAAACTTCCCACCAAGGCTTCCCTCACGTTAGTGGTGACCTTCACAAACTTCCCACCAAGGCTTCCCTCACGTTAGTGGTGACCTTCACAAACTTCCCACCAAGGCTTCCCTCACGTTAGTGGTGACCTTCACAAACTTCCCACCAAGGCTTCCCTCACGTTAGTGGTGACCTTCACAAACTTCCCACCAAGGCTTCCCTCACGTTAGTGGTGACCTTCACAAACTTCCCACCAAGGCTTCCCTCACGTTAGTGGTGACCTTCACAAACTTCCCACCAAGGCTTCCCTCACGTTAGTGGTGACCTTCACAAACTTCCCACCAAGGCTTCCCTCACGTTAGTGGTGTCCTTCACAAACTTCCCACCAAGGCTTCCCTCACGTTAGTGGTGACCTTCACAAACTTCCCACCAAGGCTTCCCTCACGTTAGTGGTGACCTTCACAAACTTCCCACCAAGGCTTCCCTCACGTTAGTGGTGACCTTCACAAACTTCCCACCAAGGCTTCCCTCACGTTAGTGGTGACAAACTTCACAAACTTAGTGGTGTCCCACCAAGGCTTCCCTCACGTTAGTGGTGTCCTTCACAAACTTCCCACCAAGGCTTCCCTCACGTTAGTGGTGACCTTCACAAACTTCCCACCAAGGCTTCCCTCACGTTAGTGGTGACCTTCACAAACTTCCCACCAAGGCTTCCCTCACGTTAGTGGTGTCCTTCACAAACTTCCCACCAAGGCTTCCCTCACGTTAGTGGTGACCTTCACAAACTTCCCACCAAGGCTTCCCTCACGTTAGTGGTGACCTTCACAAACTTCCCACCAAGGCTTCCCTCACGTTAGTGGTGACCTTCACAAACTTCCCACCAAGGCTTCCCTCACGTTAGTGGTGACCTTCACAAACTTCCCACCAAGGCTTCCCTCACGTTAGTGGTGACCTTCACAAACTTCCCACCAAGGCTTCCCTCACGTTAGTGGTGTCCTTCACAAACTTCCCACCAAGGCTTCCCTCACGTTAGTGGTGACCTTCACAAACTTCCCACCAAGGCTTCCCTCACGTTAGTGGTGACCTTCACAAACTTCCCACCAAGGCTTCCCTCACGTTAGTGGTGACCTTCACAAACTTCCCACCAAGGCTTCCCTCACGTTAGTGGTGTCCTTCACAAACTTCCCACCAAGGCTTCCCTCACGTTAGTGGTGACCTTCACAAACTTCCCACCAAGGCTTCCCTCACGTTAGTGGTGACCTTCACAAACTTCCCACCAAGGCTTCCCTCACGTTAGTGGTGACCTTCACAAACTTCCCACCAAGGCTTCCCTCACGTTAGTGGTGACCTTCACAAACTTCCCACCAAGGCTTCCCTCACGTTAGTGGTGACCTTCACAAACTTCCCACCAAGGCTTCCCTCACGTTAGTGGTGACCTTCACAAACTTCCCACCAAGGCTTCCCTCACGTTAGTGGTGTCCTTCACAAACTTCCCACCAAGGCTTCCCTCACGTTAGTGGTGACCTTCACAAACTTCCCACCAAGGCTTCCCTCACGTTAGTGGTGACCTTCACAAACTTCCCACCAAGGCTTCCCTCACGTTAGTGGTGACCTTCACAAACTTCCCACCAAGGCTTCCCTCACGTTAGTGGTGACCTTCACAAACTTCCCACCAAGGCTTCCCTCACGTTAGTGGTGACCTTCACAAACTTCCCACCAAGGCTTCCCTCACGTTAGTGGTGACCTTCACAAACTTCCCACCAAGGCTTCCCTCACGTTAGTGGTGACCTTCACAAACTTCCCACCAAGGCTTCCCTCACGTTAGTGGTGACCTTCACAAACTTCCCACCAAGGCTTCCCTCACGTTAGTGGTGACCTTCACAAACTTCCCACCAAGGCTTCCCTCACGTTAGTGGTGACCTTCACAAACTTCCCACCAAGGCTTCCCTCACGTTAGTGGTGACCTTCACAAACTTCCCACCAAGGCTTCCCTCACGTTAGTGGTGTCCTTCACAAACTTCCCACCAAGGCTTCCCTCACGTTAGTGGTGACCTTCACAAACTTCCCACCAAGGCTTCCCTCACGTTAGTGGTGTCCTTCACAAACTTCCCACCAAGGCTTCCCTCACGTTAGTGGTGTTCCTTCACAAACTTCCCACCAAGGCTTCCCTCACGTTAGTGGTGTCCTTCACAAACTTCCCACCAAGGCTTCCCTCACGTTAGTGGTGACCTTCACAAACTTCCCACCAAGGCTTCCCTCACGTTAGTGGTGACCTTCCTTCACAAACTTCCCACCAAGGCTTCCCTCACGTTAGTGGTGACCTTCACAAACTTCCCACCAAGGCTTCCCTCACGTTAGTGGTGTCCTTCACAAACTTCCCACCAAGGCTTCCCTCACGTTAGTGGTGACCTTCACAAACTTCCCACCAAGGCTTCCCTCACGTTAGTGGTGTCCTTCACAAACTTCCCACCAAGGCTTCCCTCACGTTAGTGGTGACCTTCACAAACTTCCCACCAAGGCTTCCCTCACGTTAGTGGTGACCTTCACAAACTTCCCACCAAGGCTTCCCTCACGTTAGTGGTGACCTTCACAAACTTCCCACCAAGGCTTCCCTCACGTTAGTGGTGTCCTTCACAAACTTCCCACCAAGGCTTCCCTCACGTTAGTGGTGACCTTCACAAACTTCCCACCAAGGCTTCCCTCACGTTAGTGGTGACCTTCACAAACTTCCCACCAAGGCTTCCCTCACGTTAGTGGTGACCTTCACAAACTTCCCACCAAGGCTTCCCTCACGTTAGTGGTGACCTTCACAAACTTCCCACCAAGGCTTCCCTCACGTTAGTGGTGACCTTCACAAACTTCCCACCAAGGCTTCCCTCACGTTAGTGGTGACCTTCACAAACTTCCCACCAAGGCTTCCCTCACGTTAGTGGTGACCTTCACAAACTTCCCACCAAGGCTTCCCTCACGTTAGTGGTGTCCTTCACAAACTTCCCACCAAGGCTTCCCTCACGTTAGTGGTGACCTTCACAAACTTCCCACCAAGGCTTCCCTCACGTTAGTGGTGACCTTCACAAACTTCCCACCAAGGCTTCCCTCACGTTAGTGGTGACCTTCACAAACTTCCCACCAAGGCTTCCCTCACGTTAGTGGTGTCCTTCACAAACTTCCCACCAAGGCTTCCCTCACGTTAGTGGTGACCTTCACAAACTTCCCACCAAGGCTTCCCTCACGTTAGTGGTGACCTTCACAAACTTCCCACCAAGGCTTCCCTCACGTTAGTGGTGACCTTCACAAACTTCCCACCAAGGCTTCCCTCACGTTAGTGGTGACCTTCACAAACTTCCCACCAAGGCTTCCCTCACGTTAGTGGTGTCCTTCACAAACTTCCCACCAAGGCTTCCCTCACGTTAGTGGTGTCCTTCACAAACTTCCCACCAAGGCTTCCCTCACGTTAGTGGTGACCTTCACAAACTTCCCACCAAGGCTTCCCTCACGTTAGTGGTGACCTTCACAAACTTCCCACCAAGGCTTCCCTCACGTTAGTGGTGTCCTTCACAAACTTCCCACCAAGGCTTCCCTCACGTTAGTGGTGACCTTCACAAACTTCCCACCAAGGCTTCCCTCACGTTAGTGGTGTCCTTCACCAAGGCTTCCCTCACGTTAGTGGTGACCTTCACAAACTTCCCACCAAGGCTTCCCTCACGTTAGTGGTGACCTTCACAAACTTCCCACCAAGGCTTCCCTCACGTTAGTGGTGACCTTCACAAACTTCCCACCAAGGCTTCCCTCACGTTAGTGGTGACCTTCACAAACTTCCCACCAAGGCTTCCCTCACGTTAGTGGTGACCTTCACAAACTTCCCACCAAGGCTTCCCTCACGTTAGTGGTGACCTTCACAAACTTCCCACCAAGGCTTCCCTCACGTTAGTGGTGACCTTCACAAACTTCCCACCAAGGCTTCCCTCACGTTAGTGGTGACCTTCACAAACTTCCCACCAAGGCTTCCCTCACGTTAGTGGTGACCTTCACAAACTTCCCACCAAGGCTTCCCTCACGTTAGTGGTGTCCTTCACAAACTTCCCACCAAGGCTTCCCTCACGTTAGTGGTGACCTTCACAAACTTCCCACCAAGGCTTCCCTCACGTTAGTGGTGTCCTTCACAAACTTCCCACCAAGGCTTCCCTCACGTTAGTGGTGACCTTCACAAACTTCCCACCAAGGCTTCCCTCACGTTAGTGGTGACCTTCACAAACTTCCCACCAAGGCTTCCCTCACGTTAGTGGTGACCTTCACAAACTTCCCACCAAGGCTTCCCTCACGTTAGTGGTGACCTTCACAAACTTCCCACCAAGGCTTCCCTCACGTTAGTGGTGTCCTTCCTTCACAAACGTTAGTGGTGTCCTTCACCTTCCCACCAAGGCTTCCCTCACGTTAGTGGTGTCCTTCACAAACTTCCCACCAAGGCTTCCCTCACGTTAGTGGTGTCCTTCACAAACTTCCCACCAAGGCTTCCCTCACGTTAGTGGTGACCTTCACAAACTTCCCACCAAGGCTTCCCTCACGTTAGTGGTGTCCTTCACAAACTTCCCACCAAGGCTTCCCTCACGTTAGTGGTGTCCTTCACAAACTTCCCACCAAGGCTTCCCTCACGTTAGTGGTGACCTTCACAAACTTCCCACCAAGGCTTCCCTCACGTTAGTGGTGACCTTCACAAACTTCCCACCAAGGCTTCCCTCACGTTAGTGGTGACCTTCACAAACTTCCCACCAAGGCTTCCCTCACGTTAGTGGTGTCCTTCACAAACTTCCCACCAAGGCTTCCCTCACGTTAGTGGTGACCTTCACAAACTTCCCACCAAGGCTTCCCTCACGTTAGTGGTGACCTTCACAAACTTCCCACCAAGGCTTCCCTCACGTTAGTGGTGACCTTCACAAACTTCCCACCAAGGCTTCCCTCACGTTAGTGGTGACCTTCACAAACTTCCCACCAAGGCTTCCCTCACGTTAGTGGTGACCTTCACAAACTTCCCACCAAGGCTTCCCTCACGTTAGTGGTGACCTTCACAAACTTCCCACCAAGGCTTCCCTCACGTTAGTGGTGACCTTCACAAACTTCCCACCAAGGCTTCCCTCACGTTAGTGGTGACCTTCACAAACTTCCCACCAAGGCTTCCCTCACGTTAGTGGTGTCCTTCACAAACTTCCCACCAAGGCTTCCCTCACGTTAGTGGTGTCCTTCACAAACTTCCCACCAAGGCTTCCCTCACGTTAGTGGTGACCTTCACAAACTTCCCACCAAGGCTTCCCTCACGTTAGTGGTGACCTTCACAAACTTCCCACCAAGGCTTCCCTCACGTTAGTGGTGTCCTTCACAAACTTCCCACCAAGGCTTCCCTCACGTTAGTGGTGTCCTTCACAAACTTCCCACCAAGGCTTCCCTCACGTTAGTGGTGACCTTCACAAACTTCACAAACTTCCCACCAAAGGCTTCCCTCACGTTAGTGGTGACCTTCACAAACTTCCCACCAAGGCTTCCCTCACGTTAGTGGTGACCTTCACAAACTTCCCACCAAGGCTTCCCTCACGTTAGTGGTGTCCTTCACAAACTTCCCACCAAGGCTTCCCTCACGTTAGTGGTGACCTTCACAAACTTCCCACCAAGGCTTCCCTCACGTTAGTGGTGACCTTCACAAACTTCCCACCAAGGCTTCCCTCACGTTAGTGGTGACCTTCACAAACTTCCCACCAAGGCTTCCCTCACGTTAGTGGTGACCTTCACAAACTTCCCACCAAGGCTTCCCTCACGTTAGTGGTGTCCTTCACAAACTTCCCACCAAGGCTTCCCTCACGTTAGTGGTGACCTTCACAAACTTCCCACCAAGGCTTCCCTCACGTTAGTGGTGACCTTCACAAACTTCCCACCAAGGCTTCCCTCACGTTAGTGGTTTCCTTCACAAACTTCCCACCAAGGCTTCCCTCACGTTAGTGGTGACCTTCACAAACTTCCCACCAAGGCTTCCCTCACGTTAGTGGTGACCTTCACAAACTTCCCACCAAGGCTTCCCTCACGTTAGTGGTGACCTTCACAAACTTCCCACCAAGGCTTCCCTCACGTTAGTGGTGACCTTCACAAACTTCCCACCAAGGCTTCCCTCACGTTAGTGGTGACCTTCACAAACTTCCCACCAAGGCTTCCCTCACGTTAGTGGTGACCTTCACAAACTTCCCACCAAGGCTTCCCTCACGTTAGTGGTGACCTTCACAAACTTCCCACCAAGGCTTCCCTCACGTTAGTGGTGACCTTCACAAACTTCCCACCAAGGCTTCCCTCACGTTAGTGGTGTCCTTCACAAACTTCCCACCAAGGCTTCCCTCACGTTAGTGGTGACCTTCACAAACTTCCCACCAAGGCTTCCCTCACGTTAGTGGTGACCTTCACAAACTTCCCACCAAGGCTTCCCTCACGTTAGTGGTGTCCTTCACAAACTTCCCACCAAGGCTTCCCTCACGTTAGTGGTGACCTTCACAAACTTCCCACCAAGGCTTCCCTCACGTTAGTGGTGACCTTCACAAACTTCCCACCAAGGCTTCCTTCACGTTAGTGGTGACCAAGGCTTCCCTCACGTTAGTGGTGACCTTCACTTCACAAAGGCTTCCCTCACGTTAGTGGTGACCTTCACAAACTTCCCACCAAGGCTTCCCTCACGTTAGTGGTGACCTTCACAAACTTCCCACCAAGGCTTCCCTCACGTTAGTGGTGACCTTCACAAACTTCCCACCAAGGCTTCCCTCACGTTAGTGGTGTCCTTCACAAACTTCCCACCAAGGCTTCCCTCACGTTAGTGGTGTCCTTCACAAACTTCCCACCAAGGCTTCCCTCACGTTAGTGGTGTCCTTCACAAACTTCCCACCAAGGCTTCCCTCACGTTAGTGGTGACCTTCACAAACTTCCCACCAAGGCTTCCCTCACGTTAGTGGTGACCTTCACAAACTTCCCACCAAGGCTTCCCTCACGTTAGTGGTGACCTTCACAAACTTCCCACCAAGGCTTCCCTCACGTTAGTGGTGACCTTCACAAACTTCCCACCAAGGCTTCCCTCACGTTAGTGGTGACCTTCACAAACTTCCCACCAAGGCTTCCCTCACGTTAGTGGTGACCTTCACAAACTTCCCACCAAGGCTTCCCTCACGTTAGTGGTGACCTTCACAAACTTCCCACCAAGGCTTCCCTCACGTTAGTGGTGACCTTCACAAACTTCCCACCAAGGCTTCCCTCACGTTAGTGGTGTCCTTCACAAACTTCCCACCAAGGCTTCCCTCACGTTAGTGGTGACCTTCACAAACTTCCCACCAAGGCTTCCCTCACGTTAGTGGTGACCTTCACAAACTTCCCACCAAGGCTTCCCTCACGTTAGTGGTGACCTTCACAAACTTCCCACCAAGGCTTCCCTCACGTTAGTGGTGACCTTCACAAACTTCCCACCAAGGCTTCCCTCACGTTAGTGGTGTCCTTCACAAACTTCCCACCAAGGCTTCCCTCACGTTAGTGGTGACCTTCACAAACTTCCCACCAAGGCTTCCCTCACGTTAGTGGTGTCCTTCACAAACTTCCCACCAAGGCTTCCCTCACGTTAGTGGTGACCTTCACAAACTTCCCACCAAGGCTTCCCTCACGTTAGTGGTGACCTTCACAAACTTCCCACCAAGGCTTCCCTCACGTTAGTGGTGACCTTCACAAACTTCCCACCAAGGCTTCCCTCACGTTAGTGGTGACCTTCACAAACTTCCCACCAAGGCTTCCCTCACGTTAGTGGTGTCCTTCACAAACTTCCCACCAAGGCTTCCCTCACGTTAGTGGTGACCTTCACAAACTTCCCACCAAGGCTTCCCTCACGTTAGTGGTGACCTTCACAAACTTCCCACCAAGGCTTCCCTCACGTTAGTGGTGACCTTCACAAACTTCCCACCAAGGCTTCCCTCACGTTAGTGGTGACCTTCACAAACTTCCCACCAAGGCTTCCCTCACGTTAGTGGTGACCTTCACAAACTTCCCACCAAGGCTTCCCTCACGTTAGTGGTGACCTTCACACCAAGGCTTCCCTCACGTTAGTGGTGACCTTCACAAACTTCCCACCAAGGCTTCCCTCACGTTAGTGGTGACCTTCACAAACTTCCCACCAAGGCTTCCCTCACGTTAGTGGTGACCTTCACAAACTTCCCACCAAGGCTTCCCTCACGTTAGTGGTGACCTTCACAAACTTCCCACCAAGGCTTCCCTCACGTTAGTGGTGTCCTTCACAAACTTCCCACCAAGGCTTCCCTCACGTTAGTGGTGTCCTTCACAAACTTCCCACCAAGGCTTCCCTCACGTTAGTGGTGACCTTCACAAACTTCCCACCAAGGCTTCCCTCACGTTAGTGGTGACCTTCACAAACTTCCCACCAAGGCTTCCCTCACGTTAGTGGTGACCTTCACAAACTTCCCACCAAGGCTTCCCTCACGTTAGTGGTGACCTTCACAAACTTCCCACCAAGGCTTCCCTCACGTTAGTGGTGACCTTCACAAACTTCCCACCAAGGCTTCCCTCACGTTAGTGGTGTCCTTCACAAACTTCCCACCAAGGCTTCCCTCACGTTAGTGGTGACCTTCACAAACTTCCCACCAAGGCTTCCCTCACGTTAGTGGTGACCTTCACAAACTTCCCACCAAGGCTTCCCTCACGTTAGTGGTGTCCTTCACAAACTTCCCACCAAGGCTTCCCTCACGTTAGTGGTGACCTTCACAAACTTCCCACCAAGGCTTCCCTCACGTTAGTGGTGACCTTCACAAACTTCCCACCAAGGCTTCCCTCACGTTAGTGGTGACCTTCACAAACTTCCCACCAAGGCTTCCCTCACGTTAGTGGTGTCCTTCACAAACTTCCCACCAAGGCTTCCCTCACGTTAGTGGTGACCTTCACAAACTTCCCACCAAGGCTTCCCTCACGTTAGTGGTGTCCTTCACAAACTTCCCACCAAGGCTTCCCTCACGTTAGTGGTGACCTTCACAAACTTCCCACCAAGGCTTCCCTCACGTTAGTGGTGACCTTCACAAACTTCCCACCAAGGCTTCCCTCACGTTAGTGGTGACCTTCACAAACTTCCCACCAAGGCTTCCCTCACGTTAGTGGTGACCTTCACAAACTTCCCACCAAGGCTTCCCTCACGTTAGTGGTGTCCTTCACAAACTTCCCACCAAGGCTTCCCTCACGTTAGTGGTGACCTTCACAAACTTCCCACCAAGGCTTCCCTCACGTTAGTGGTGTCCTTCACAAACTTCCCACCAAGGCTTCCCTCACGTTAGTGGTGACCTTCACAAACTTCCCACCAAGGCTTCCCTCACGTTAGTGGTGACCTTCACAAACTTCCCACCAAGGCTTCCCTCACGTTAGTGGTGTTCCTTCACAAACTTCCCACCAAGGCTTCCCTCACGTTAGTGGTGACCTTCACAAACTTCCCACCAAGGCTTCCCTCACGTTAGTGGTGACCTTCACAAACTTCCCACCAAGGCTTCCCTCACGTTAGTGGTGTCCTTCACAAACTTCCCACCAAGGCTTCCCTCACGTTAGTGGTGACCTTCACAAACTTCCCACCAAGGCTTCCCTCACGTTAGTGGTGACCTTCACAAACTTCCCACCAAGGCTTCCCTCACGTTAGTGGTGTCCTTCACAAACTTCCCACCAAGGCTTCCCTCACGTTAGTGGTGTCCTTCATGTGTGTGTGTGTGTGTGTGTTTTTGTGTGTGTGTGTGCGTGTGTGTTTGTATGTGTGTACTCACCTAGTTGAGGTTGCGGGGGTCGAGCCCGAGCTCCTGGCCCCGCCTCTTCACTGATCGCTACTAGGTCACTCTCCCTGAGCCGTGAGCTTTATCATACCTCTGCTTAAAGCTATGTATGGATCCTGCCTCCACTACATCGCTTCCCAAACTATTCCACTTACTGACTACTCTGTGGCTGAAGAAATACTTCCTAACATCCCTGTGATTCATCTGTGTCTTCAGCTTCCAACTGTGTCCCCTTGTTACTGTGTCCCATCTCTGGAACATCCTGTCTTTGTCCACCTTGTCAATTCCTCTCAGTATTTTGTATGTCGTTAACATGTCCCCCCTATCTCTCCTGTCCTCTGTGTGTGTGTGTATGTGTGTGTGTGTGTGTGTGTGTGTATGTGTGTATATGTGTGTGTGTGTGTGTGTGTGTGTGTGTGTGTGTGTGTGTGTGTGTGTGTGTGTGTGTGTGTGTGTATGTGTGTGTGTGTGTGTGTGTGTGTGTGTTTGTGTGTGTGTGTGTACTCACCTATTTGTACTCATCTATTTGTGATTGCAGGAGTCGAGACATAGCTCCTGGCCCCGCCTCTTCACTTATCGCTACTTGGTCCTCTCTCTCCCTGTTCCATGAGCTTTATCATACCTCGTCTTAAAACTATGTATGGTTCCTGCCTCCACTACATCCCTTGCCAGACTATTTCACTTCCCGACAACTTTGTGACTAAAGAAATACTTCCTAACATCTCTTTGACTCATCTGAGTCCCATCTCTGGAACATCCTGTCTCTGTCCACCTTGTCAATTCCTCGCAATATTCTGTAGGTCGTTATCATATCTCCCCTGACTCTCCTGTCCTAGAGTGTTATCAGGCCGATTTCCCTCAACCTCTTTTCGTAGGACTTTCCCCTAAGTTCCGGAACTAGCCTTGTTGCAAACCTTTGCACTTTCTTAAATTTCTTGACGTGCTTGACCAGATGAGGGTTCCATACTGGTGCTGCATACTCCAGTATGTGCCTGACGTACACGGTGTACAGTGTCTTGTGTGTGTGTGTGTGTGTGTGTGTGTGTGTGTGTGTGTGTGTGTGTGTGTGTGTGTGTGTGTATGTGTGTGTCTATGTGTGTGTGTGTGTATGTGTGTGTATGTGTAGACCTGCACTTAGAGAACGTAACAAATAACAGAAATATTGGATTGGAATTCACACTGGATATCTATAATTTTGGAGACGGTAGAGGACAGCGGAAATAGTCAAGGTGAACTATAATGGCTGCGAGTGATCCTAAACAATGACATCCGTGAATACAAAATGTGTTTCTATGTTATTATGTGGACGAGAGTGTATTGTAAAATCCTGTCTCCCATCCAGGCACCACCAGCTACAATACAAATAAATATTTTAGCAAGACTTCTAGTCTTCCATAACTTTAGTCTTCCATAAATTTAGTCTTCCATAACTTTAGTCTTCCATAACTTTAGTCTTCCATAACTTTAGTCTTCCATAACTTTAGTCTTCCATAACTTTCTGAAATGCTCACAGGTATAAATACGAAGACACAAAGTACTGAATAACATTTATCGTCATATTGTCTTCTCCAGTATTGTCTTGATAAAGTTCTTTACTCTCTCAGTTGTTGTTCCAATAATAATTTTCTGTATGTTGAGGCTTTGTCTCCATAAATTTTCTTTTCTGTCTCAGTTTATTACAAGCAAACAACTGTTCACTAATAATTATCATGTTCACTATCTTGAATGGAGGTAAAATTTGTTTAATTATATTTAACAATGTACATATTACGTGCTTTTCATTGGATTATGTTTTATTTATATTTAACGTTTCCAAAATAAAAATATGAATCAGATATTTAATTTAATTTGGTGTTTATATGAAATAAATAAGTGATTCAAAGGTACCTGTAAAAACTGTGTTGTGACTGAAGGAATAATCAGAGACATTGTGAATATTTCTGTTCTTGGTAAGACAAGCGTTTGTCTTATTTACCAACTTCTCAGTATTATATGCAATTTTGATAATCATTTCCGTTCTTACCATGACCGGTCCTAAACACCTGTAATAAATAAATAACACTAAGTAATAAATAACACTAAACACATGTCAACCTTGAAAGGAAGCAATAACTAACACTAAACACATGTCAACCTTGACAGGAAGTAATAACTAACACTAAACACCTGTCAACCTTGACAGGAAGCAATAACTAACACTAAACACCTGTCAACCTTGACAGGAAGCAATAACTAACACTAAACACCTGTCAACCTTGACAGGAAGCAATAACTAACACTAAACACATGTCAACCTTGACAGGAAGCAATAACTAACACTAAACACCTGTCAACCTTGACAGGAAGCAATAACTAACACTAAACACCTGTCAACCTTGACAGGAAGCAATAACTAACACTAAACACATGTCAACCTTGACAGGAAGCAATAACTAACACTAAACACCTGTCAACCTTGACAGGAAGCAATAACTAACACTAAACACCTGTCAACCTTGACAGGAAGCAATAACTAACACTAAACACCTGTCAACCTTGACAGGAAGCAATAACTAACACTAAACACATGTCAACCTTGACAGGAAGCAATAACTAACACTAAACACATGTCAACCTTGACAGGAAGCAATAACTAACACTAAACACCTGTCAACCTTGACAGGAAGCAATAACTAACACTAAACACATGTCAACCTTGACAGGAAGCAATAACTAACACTAAACACCTGTCAACCTTGACAGGAAGCAATAACTAACACTAAACACCTGTCAACCTTGACAGGAAGCAATAACTAACACTAAACACATGTCAACCTTGACAGGAAGCAATAACTAACACTAAACACATGTCAACCTTGACAGGAAGCAATAACTAACACTAAACACATGTCAACCTTGACAGGAAGCAATAACTAACACTAAACACCTGTCAACCTTGACAGGAAGCAATAACTAACACTAAACACATGTCAACCTTGACAGGAAGCAATAACTAACACTAAACACCTGTCAACCTTGACAGGAAGCAATAACTAACACTAAACACCTGTCAACCTTGACAGGAAGCAATAACTAACACTAAACACCTGTCAACCTTGACAGGAAGCAATAACTAACACTAAACACCTGTCAACCTTGACAGGAAGCAATAACTAACACTAAACACATGTCAACCTTGACAGGAAGCAATAACTAACACTAAACACATGTCAACCTTGACAGGAAGCAATAACTAACACTAAACACATGTCAACCTTGACAGGAAGCAATAACTAACACTAAACACCTGTCAACCTTGACAGGAAGCAATAACTAACACTAAACACATGTCAACCTTGACAGGAAGCAATAACTAACACTAAACACATGTCAACCTTGACAGGAAGCAATAACTAACACTAAACACCTGTCAACCTTGACAGGAAGCAATAACTAACACTAAACACATGTCAACCTTGACAGGAAGCAATAACTAACACTAAACACCTGTCAACCTTGACAGGAAGCAATAACTAACACTAAACACCTGTCAACCTTGACAGGAAGCAATAACTAACACTAAACACCTGTCAACCTTGACAGGAAGCAATAACTAACACTAAACACCTGTCAACCTTGACAGGAAGCAATAACTAACACTAAACACATGTCAACCTTGACAGGAAGCAATAACTAACACTAAACACATGTCAACCTTGACAGGAAGCAATAACTAACACTAAACACATGTCAACCTTGACAGGAAGCAATAACTAACACTAAACACATGTCAACCTTGACAGGAAGCAATAACTAACACTAAACACCTGTCAACCTTGACAGGAAGCAATAACTAACACTAAACACATGTCAACCTTGACAGGAAGCAATAACTAACACTAAACACCTGTCAACCTTGACAGGAAGCAATAACTAACACTAAACACCTGTCAACCTTGACAGGAAGCAATAACTAACACTAAACACCTGTCAACCTTGACAGGAAGCAATAACTAACACTAAACACCTGTCAACCTTGACAGGAAGCAATAACTAACACTAAACACATGTCAACCTTGACAGGAAGCAATAACTAACACTAAACACCTGTCAACCTTGACAGGAAGCAATAACTAACACTAAACACATGTCAACCTTGACAGGAAGCAATAACTAACACTAAACACATGTCAACCTTGACAGGAAGCAATAACTAACACTAAACACCTGTCAACCTTGACAGGAAGCAATAACTAACACTAAACACCTGTCAACCTTGACAGGAAGCAATAACTAACACTAAACACCTGTCAACCTTGACAGGAAGCAATAACTAACACTAAACACCTGTCAACCTTGACAGGAAGCAATAACTAACACTAAACACATGTCAACCTTGACAGGAAGCAATAACTAACACTAAACACCTGTCAACCTTGACAGGAAGCAATAACTAACACTAAACACCTGTCAACCTTGACAGGAAGCAATAACTAACACTAAACACCTGTCAACCTTGACAGGAAGCAATAACTAACACTAAACACCTGTCAACCTTGACAGGAAGCAATAACTAACACTAAACACCTGTCAACCTTGACAAGAAGCAATAACTAACACTAAACACCTGTCAACCTTGACAGGAAGCAATAACTAACACTAAACACCTGTCAACCTTGACAGGAAGCAATAACTAACACTAAACACATGTCAACCTTGACAGGAAGCAATAACTAACACTAAACACCTGTCAACCTTGACAGGAAGCAATAACTAACACTAAACACCTGTCAACCTTGACAGGAAGCAATAACTAACACTAAACACATGTCAACCTTGACAGGAAGCAATAACTAACACTAAACACCTGTCAACCTTGACAGGAAGCAATAACTAACACTAAACACCTGTCAACCTTGACAGGAAACAATAACTAACACTAAACACCTGTCAACCTTGACAGGAAGCAATAACTAACACTAAACACATGTCAACCTTGACAGGAAGCAATAACTAACACTAAACACATGTCAACCTTGACAGGAAGCAATAACTAACAAACACATGTCAACCTTGACAGGAAGCAATAACTAACACTAAACACATGTCAACCTTGACAGGAAGCAATAACTAACACTAAACACCTGTCAACCTTGACAGGAAGCAATAACTAACACTAAACACCTGTCAACCTTGACAGGAAGCAATAACTAACACTAAACACCTGTCAACCTTGACAGGAAGCAATAACTAACACTAAACACATGTCAACCTTGACAGGAAGCAATAACTAACACTAAACACCTGTCAACCTTGACAGGAAGCAATAACTAACACTAAACACCTGTCAACCTTGACAGGAAGCAATAACTAACACTAAACACCTGTCAACCTTGACAGGAAGCAATAACTAACACTAAACACCTGTCAACCTTGACAGGAAGCAATAACTAACACTAAACACCTGTCAACCTTGACAGGAAGCAATAACTAACACTAAACACCTGTCAACCTTGACAGGAAGCAATAACTAACACTAAACACCTGTCAACCTTGACAGGAAGCAATAACTAACACTAAACACATGTCAACCTTGACAGGAAGCAATAACTAACACTAAACACCTGTCAACCTTGACAGGAAGCAATAACTAACACTAAACACCTGTCAACCTTGACAGGAAGCAATAACTAACACTAAACACATGTCAACCTTGACAGGAAGCAATAACTAACACTAAACACCTGTCAACCTTGACAGGAAGCAATAACTAACACTAAACACCTGTCAACCTTGACAGGAAGCAATAACTAACACTAAACACCTGTCAACCTTGACAGGAAGCAATAACTAACACTAAACACCTGTCAACCTTGACAGGAAGCAATAACTAACACTAAACACATGTCAACCTTGACAGGAAGCAATAACTAACACTAAACACCTGTCAACCTTGACAGGAAGCAATAACTAACACTAAACACCTGTCAACCTTGACAGGAAGCAATAACTAACACTAAACACCTGTCAACCTTGACAGGAAGCAATACACTTTAGCTGTCAAACTCGCTTTATTAAAGATACTTTGTTATTTTCATTAATTACATTTTTATGATATTAAAATCTTTCTTGGCACATAATTTATCTTGATAAAAAAAGTAATTTTAATCATTAAAGTTACAATGCAGAGACACGAATGTTTAATCGTATTGTCTGGCAACACTGATGACACTTGCAATATCTGGTAACACTGATGACACTTGGAACATCTGGTAACACTGATGACACTTGGAACATCTGGTAACACTGATGACACATGGAACATCTGGTAACACTGATGACATTTGGAACATCTGGTAACACTGATGACACTTGGAACATCTGGGAACACTGATGACACATGAAATATCTGGTAACACTAATGACTCTTGGAACATCTGGTAACACTGATGGCACTAGGAACATCTGGGAACACTGATGACACTTGGAACATCTGGTAACACTGATGACACATGGAACATCTGGTAACACTGATGACACTTGGAACATCTGGTAACACTGATGACACATGGAACATCTGGTAACACTGAAGTCACTTGGAACATCTGGTAACACTAATGACACATGATATATCTGGTAACACTAATGACTCTTGGAACATCTGGTAACACTGATGACACTTGGAACATCTGGTAACACTGATGACACATAGAACATCTGGTAACACTGATGACATTTGGAACATCTGGTAACACTGATGACACTTGGAACATCTGGTAACACTGATGACACATGGAACATCTGGTAACACAGATGACTCTTGGAACATCTGGTGACACTGATGATACTTAGAAGGTTGATATTATCTTCTGGTAACACTGGTGACACTTGGAAGGTTGATCTAATTATCTGGTAACAGTGATGACACTTGGAACGTCTGGCAACACTGATGACACTTGGAAGATTGTTCTTATCATGTGGTAACACTCATAACACTTGTAAGGTTGATCTTCTCATCTGGTAACGCTGATGACACTTGGAAGGTTGATCTTATCATCTGGTAACACTGATGACACTTGTAAGGTTGATCTTATCATGTGGTAACACTGATGGCACTTGTAAGGTTGATCTTATCATGTGGTAACACTGATGGCACTTGTAAGGTTGATCTTATCATCTGGTAACACTGATGACACTTGGAAGGTTGATCTTATCATTTGGTAACACTGATGACACTTGTAAGGTTGATCTTATCATGTGGTAACACTGATGGCACTTGTAAGGTTGGTCTTATCATGTGGTAACACTGATGACACTTGGAAGGTTGATCTTATCATCTGGTAACACTGATGACACTTGGAAGGTTGATCTTATTATCTGGTAACAATGATGACACTTGGAAGGTTGATCTTATCATCTGGTAACACTGATGACACTTGGAAGGTTGATCTTATCATCTGGTAACACTGATGACACTTGGAAGGTTGATCTTATTATCTGGTAACAATGATGACACTTGGAAGGTTGATCTTATCATCTGTTAACACTGATGACACTTGTAAGGTTGATCTTTTCATCTGGTAACACTGATGACACTTGTAAGGTTGATCTTATCATCTGGTAACACTGATGACACTTGGAAGGTTGATCTTATCATCTGGTAACACTGATGACACTTGTAAGGTTGATCTTATCATCTGGTAACACTGATGACACTTGTAAGGTTGATCTTATCATCTGGTAACACTGATGACACTTATCCAAAGATGCTGAAATATTACGTATTTTATATATTTTACTGTGTATTATATTATGTGTAAGCATAATTTACAGTGCTGGTGACATTTAAGTTTATGAACCTGGACACTCTCTGGCCTCGACTTTTTTTAATCTGTGTTTATCCCTGAGAGGTTGGTGGATATTGATGTTTGTTAACCTATAATGTTGGCAAAGGACTCAGTGAAACATGGCATCCGTTTCTTCTGTCCGGGACGTAGGTGAGTCAGGTGTTGGTAAAGATGTGGTGCCGCTGCTGGAAAGTGGCGAGTGCAGCCATATTCAACAGTCATGTCTGGGGAGGGTAAAGTAGCAGCATGTCAGACATGCTGTCAGCACCTTAGTAGTGTTATAGTAATAATGATGAAAGCATCAGGGTGTTTCGTATGTCTGAAACCATACTTTCAGACCTAAGACGTGGCTGGCCAGTCCAGCAGGACCTATGGTGTGACCAGCGAGCAGCTGGATGATGCAGTTGACGGCGTTGGTCTATGCTGAGAACATTTAATATCGCATATTCGCGAGAGCGAATCATGGACGCTTGTGACACCATCGCTTCGAAAACCATTGTGTCATTGACTGGATATTTAGTCTGTAGTCCAATATCGGTAATAATGGCGGACACAATCACACGTTCTGGGAATAAAGGACTTTATTTTTAGTTTTCTCATTCCCCATGATCCAGATTTACAGGACACCCTATTATCATCATCCGTGCCCCCCATCAATATTATCATCATCCGTGCCCCCCATCAATATTATCATCATCCGTGCCCCCCATCAATATTATCATCATCAGTGCCCCCCATCAATATTATCACCATCCGTGCCCCCCATCAATATTATCATCATCCGTGCCCCCCATCAATATTATCACCAACCGTGCCCCCATCAATATTATCATCATCCGTGCCCTCCATCAATATTATCACCATCCGTGCCCTCCATCAATATTATCACCATCCGTTCCCCCCATCAATATTATCACCATCCGTGCCCCCATCAATATTATCACCATCCGTGCCCCCCATCAATATTATCACCATCCGTGCCCGCCATCAATATTATCACCATCCGTGCCCCCCATCAATATCACGCCCTACTATCAGCACCCCCACAAGCACAACGTGTCACTAACAGCAGTACCACTAACAACCACATTTCAGTGTTCTTCCACACCCTCCCCCCCCTACCCTACTGTTCCCACCATGCTGATATATCCAGTTTTGTTAAATACAACTATAGTTTTGCACATAAATCTCCCAGCTAACGTTGATAGATTTCCTTGTTTATAAAACTCATCTTGTGATGAATTACACATGTGCAACATGTTTAATGTTTGTTGCACATGTCTAACACATGTTGCACATTAATGTATGGTGCACCTGTCTAATACATACGTTCTGTGATGAAATATGACAGGAAAAAAAGTTAGTTTTTGTTGGCAATATTTAACTTTTATATAAGAGTAGGGTAGCATTTACATAACTGTTTAATACAAACTCTTGTAATAGCCGACTGTTGTGGACTGCATACAGAAATAGGTGTCAGTGTGTCAGCAATCTTCAGACCTGCAATGCAGGTCACATTCCTTGCAGAATATCAGTGTATAACAACTGAGACCTACTGGAAGTGATGGGTAGAAGTAAAGTATGTTTCTGCCTCCAGGTATATCATATTAAATTACAAAGCTTTGGTATGGTGTATGAACTGGCAAGTGGTGGGAAACCTATAGTGATTCAGTTCAATTCAATTCAATTCAATTCAATTCAAGTTTATTCTCTATAAGGATTACAATGTGGGGTTTACAGGTTTTGGGTATTGTGTGGTTTACATGTTATAAAATACTAATTACAGAGGGGTCCACTAGGACACCTACCATGGCTAGGCATTTCAAGCAGACTTAGATTAATTCTTAACATTAAATCCTTACAGATTATGGTATTAAGGCTAAGTGACTACATCATAATTTGTGAGTTTAGCAATGTGAATGCTTTTGTTTTGGCACAATACAAGGTATCTATATTGGAGTATCACAGGCAAACTTATGACTAGTTAGGATTTATTATTTTAAGATTAAGATTAGTATTTCTGGGTTTATAGTCAGTGGGTGAGTGAGTGTCATTGTGAACCACCAGGTGGTTATCATGTAGTTAGTTGTCGGGATGGATCAGGGAGACAAGATGTTTTCTAACTGTAGTTTTGAAAGTGATGAATGTGTCTGCAGTTCTAGAGTTTTCAGGTAGGGTGTTTCAGATTTTAGGTCCTTTGAAATACATTGAATTTTTGTAAAGGTTTAGTCGAACACGGGGAATGTCATAGAGATGTTTGTGTCTGGTGTTATGCCTGTGGATCCTGTCACAACTATCAAGAAAGCGTTTTAGGTCAAGGTTAACATTGGAATTTAAGGTCCTGTAGATATAGATTGCACAGTAGTAAGTGTGGATGTTCTGAACAGGGAGTAAGTTTAGATCTATGAAGAGTGGGGGGGGGAGTTGCAGGGATGGGATTTAGTGATTATTCTTACTGCGGCTTTTTGTTGGGTTATTATTGGCTTTAGATGTGTTGCTGCAGTTGAACCCCAAGCACAGATAGCATAGGTGAGGTATAGATATATCAGTGAATGGTATAGTGTGAGAAGGGCAGTTTGTGGCACGTAGTATCGTATCTCGGAGAGGATCCCCACCGTTTTGGATACTTTTTTTTTTGTTATGTGTTGGATATGGGTGCTGAAATTTAGGTTGTTGTCGAGGTATAGGCCAAGGAATTTGCCCTCATTATGTCTGGCAATTAGAGTGTTGTCGATCTTAATGTTAAGTTGCGCAACACCTGCTCTGCTACCAAACATAATATAGTAGGTTTTGCCAGTGTTAAGTGTAAGTTTATTGGCTGTCATCCAAGTCGATATTTTGAGCAGCTCCTCGTTAACAATGGTGTTGAGGGTGGAAAGATTAGGGTGGGAGATGATATAAGTCGTGTCGTCAGCAAAGAGAATGGGTTTCAGGTGTTGGGATATGTTTGGAAGATCATTGATGTAAATGAGGAAGAGCAGGGTACCAAGGACACTTCCCTGCTGAGCTCCAGTATCAAGTGGCCGTATTGATGAGGCTGTGTCTTTAATGGTGACATTCTGATACCTATTAGAAAGGTAGGATTTAAAATATGCAAGCGCATGGCCTCTTATACCATAGTGGTCAAGTTTGTGGAGTAGGATGCCGTGGTCTACTGTGTCAAACGCTTTTCTTAGGTCAATAAAAATTCCTAGCGGATATTCCTAATTTTCCAATGCTGTGTAAAGCAGGTCTAGCATTTTTATAATTGCATCATTAGTGCTTTTATTTTTTCCTGAATCCAAATTGGTAGGGGTTGAGTGTGTTTTGTGACGTTATAAATGAATATAGTCTCCTGTGCACGAGTTTCTCGAAGATTTTGGATAGCAATGGTAAGTTTGATATTGGCCTATAGTTGTTTACGTCTGTCTTGAGTAGTGTCGGGAAAGTGCTAGTTTCTAGTGACTTGTTAAAAAGTAATGTAAAAGCATGCGATGACGTAGCTTCCCGTCTGGATATTACCGTAGTGATGCTTCACCTCAGCTCTCTGCATTATGTAAGAC
Source organism: Cherax quadricarinatus (assembly GCF_038502225.1). Classification (NCBI taxonomy): domain Eukaryota; kingdom Metazoa; phylum Arthropoda; class Malacostraca; order Decapoda; family Parastacidae; genus Cherax; species Cherax quadricarinatus. Next base: position 34,839,769 of record NC_091325.1, on the reverse strand, counting down.
ACTTCACCTCAGCTCTCTGCTTTATGTAAGACACTTCACCTCAGCTCTCTGCATTATGTAAGACACTTCACCTCAGCTCTCTGCATTATGTAAGACACTTCACCTCAGCTCTCTGCATTATGTAAGACACTTCACCTCAGCTCTCTGCATTATGTAAGACACTTCACCTCAGCTCTCTGCATTATGTAAGACACTTCACCTCAGCTCTCTGCATTATGTAAGACACTTCACTTCAGCTCTCTGCATTATGTAAGACACTTCACCTCAGCTCTCTGCATTATGTAAGACACTTCACTTCAGCTCTCTGCATTATGTAAGACACTTCACCTCAGCTCTCTGCATTATGTAAGACACTTCACCTCAGCTCTCTGCATTATGTAAGACACTTCACCTCAGCTCTCTGCATTATGTAAGACACTTCACCTCAGCTCTCTGCATTATGTAAGACACTTCACCTCAGCTCTCTGCATTATGTAAGACACTTCACCTCAGCTCTCTGCATTATGTAAGACACTTCACCTCAGCTCTCTGCATTATGTAAGACACTTCACCTCAGCTCTCTGCATTATGTAAGACACTTCACCTCAGCTCTCTGCATTATGTAAGACACTTCACCTCAGCTCTCTGCATTATGTAAGACACTTCACCTCAGCTCTCTGCATTATGTAAGACACTTCAACTCAGCTCTCTGCATTATGTAAGACACTTCACCTCAGCTCTCTGCATTATGTAAGACACTTCACCTCAGCTCTCTGCATTATGTAAGACACTTCACCTCAGCTCTCTGCATTATGTAAGACACTTCACCTCAGCTCTCTGCATTATGTAAGACACTTCCCTCTCCGCGCACTTGCTGTACTTTTATCAACATTAATGGACTCGTCATATCGACTCCAGACTGAGGGACTGATTACCTTGACCTACTACTGATCTTTCACCCTTCTCTGTATTGGACTGATGAAGCCGCTGGCTGGCAAAACATTTCCACAATAAAGATACCCAAATGTTGCTATAGTCTCGCTCATTACCTTGTTGATTATCTGAATCATTTATATAACAATGTCGGTGATATTATCAAACACTAGACAGTTACATCTTGACCAACACTTAGGTCAACCAACAACACTACAGCTTCCTCGTATATTTTCACAACCATCTTCCTGCAGAATGCTACCCACAATAGTCTGCTAACACCTGGTACCCATTTTTACTGCTACGTGACCTCATGTTTCCATCGAACTTGGAATCTGTGTGTGTGTGTGTGTGTGTGTGTGTGTGTGTGTGTGTGTGTGTGTGTGAGTGTGTACTCACCTATTTGTACTCACCTATTTGTGGTTGCAGGGGTCGAGTCATAGCTCCTGGCCCCGCCTCTTCACTGATTGCTACTAGGTCCTCTCTCTCCCTGCTCCATGAGCTTTATCATACCTCGCCTTAAAACTATGTATGGTTCCCGCCTCCACTACTTCACTTTCTAGACTATTCCACGACTTGACTACTCTATGACTGAAGAAATACTTCCTAACATCCCTTTGATTCATCTGAGTCTTCAACTTCCAATTGTGACCTCTTGTGTATGTGTCCCATCTCTGGAACATCCTGTCTTTGTCCACCGTGTCTATTCTGTGCAGTATTTTATATGTCGTTATCATGTCTCCCCTGACCCTCCTGGCCTCCAGTGTCGTCAGGCCGATTTCCCTCAACCTTTCTTCGTACGACAATCCCCGTAGCTCTGGGACTAATCTTGTTGCAAACCTTTGCACTTTCTCTAATTTCTTGACGTGCTTGACTAGGTGTGGATTCCAAACTGGTGCTGCATACTCCAGTATGGGCCTGACGTAAATGGTATACAGTGTCTTGAACGACTCCTTATTGAGGTATCGGAACGCTATCCGTAGGTTTGCCAGGCGCCCGTATGCTGCAGCAGTTATCTGATTTATGTGCGCCTCATGAGATATGCTCGGTGTTATACTCACCCCCAGATCTTTTTCCTTGAGTGAGGTTTGCAGTCTTTGGCCATCTAAACTATATTGTGTCTGCGGTCTTCTTTGCCCTTCCCCAATCTTCATGACTTTGCATTTGGCAGGGTTAAACTCAAGGAGCCAGTTTCTGGACCAGTCTTGTAGCCTGTCCAGGTCTCTTTGTAGTCCTGCCTGATCCTCATCCGATTTGATTCTTCTCATTAACTTCACATCATCTGCAAACAAGGACACTTCTGAGTCTATCCCTTCCGTTATGTCGTTCACATATACCAAGAACAGCACAGGTCCTAGGACTGACCCCTGTGGAACCCCGCTTGTCACAAGCGCCCACTCTGACACCTCGTCACGTACCATGACTCGTTGTTTCCTCCCTGTCAGGTATTCTCTGATCCATTCCAGTGCCTTTCCTGTTATGTGTGCCTGATCTTCTAGCTTTTTCAGTAATCTCTTGTGAGGAACTGTGTCGAAGGCCTTTTTGCAGTCCAAAAAAATGCAGTCGATCCACCCCTCTCTCTCTTGTCTTACTTCTGTCACCTTGTCATAAAACTCTAGTAGGTTTGTGACACAGGATTTTCCTTCCCTGAAACCATGCTGGTTGTCAATTATACACTTGTTTCTTTCCAGGTGCTCCACCACTCTCCTCCTGATAATCTTCTCCATGACCTTGCATACTATACACGTTAGTGATACAGGTCTGTAGTTTAGTGCCTCATGTCTGTCTCCCTTTTTAAAAATTGGGACTACATTTGCCATCTTCCATACCTCAGGGAGTTGCCCAGTTTCAAATGATGTGTTGAAGATCTTTGTTAATGGCACACACAATATCTCTGCTCCCTCTTTAAGGACCCATGGAGAGATGTTGTCTGGTCCCCCCGCCTTTGAGGTGTCAAGTTCGCATAGCAGCTTCTTCACTTCCTCCTTGGTTATATGTACCTCATCCAGCACTTGCTGGTGTACCCCCCTGTTCTGATTTCCTGGAGTCCTACTGGTTTCCACTGTAAATACTTCTTTAAATTTCGTGTTGAGCTCCTGACATACCTCTCGGTCGTTTCTTGTGAATTCCCCATCACCCTTCCTCAGTCTGATTACCTGGTCCTTGACTGTTGTTTTCCTCCTGATGTGGCTGTACAACAGCTTCGGGTCAGTCTTGACTTTCGATGCTATGTCATTTTCATATTGTCGCTGAGCCTCCCTTCTTATCTGTGCATATTCATTTCTGGCTCTTCGGCTAATCTCTTTATTTTCCTGAGTTCTCTGTCTTCTGTACCTTTTCCATTCTCTAGTACACCTAGTTTTTGCCTCCCTACACCTTTGGGTGAACCAAGGACTCGTTCTGTTCTTCCCATTATTTCTGTTTCCCTTGGGAACAAACCTCTCCTCTGCCTCCTTGCATTTTGTTGCCACATAGTCCATCATTTCTTGTACTGGTTTTCCTGTCAGTTCCCTCTCCCACTGAATGTTTTGAAGGAAGTTCCTCATGCCTGAGTAGTTCCCCCTTTTGTAGTTTGGTTTTTCCCACCCTATTCCTACTACTCTCTCCACTTGGAGCTCAACTATGTAGTCGAAGCAGAGAACCACATGATCACTAGCTCCCAGGGGCCTTTCATACAAGATATCCTCGATGTCTGAACTACTCAAGGTGAATACAAGGTCCAGTCTTGCTGGTTCATGTTCTCCTCTCTCTCTGGTAGTGTCTCTAACATGTTGATGCATGAGGTTTTCCAGTACTACATCCATCATCTTGGCTCTCCATGTTTCGGAACCCCCATGGGGCTCCAGGTTTTCCCAGTCAATCTCCTTGTGATTGAAATCACCCATAACTAGTAACTTTGCTCCCCCCACATGTGCTCTCCTGGCCACCTCGGCTAGTGTGTCGACCATGGCTCTGTTGCTCTCATCGTATTCTTCTCTTGGTCTCCTGCAGTTCTGTGGTGGGTTGTACATTACTGCAATTATCACCTTATGTCCCTCAGACTGGATTGTTCCTACTAAGTAGTCCCTTTCACCCGTGCCATCCATTCCTTCCATTTTCTCAAAACCCCACTGGCTTTTAATGAGCAGTGCAACTCCTCCTCCCCCTCTCCTCCCTCTGTCTTTTCTGAGGATTTGATATCCGGGTGGAAAGATTGAATCTGTTATTATTCTAGTGAGTTTTGTTTCTGTGAGTGCTATTATGTCTGGGGATGTCTCCTTGATTCTTTCATGCCACTCCTCATACTTATTTGTTATTCCATCTGCATTTGTATACCATACCTTCAACTTCTTTTCTAAGACTGTGGTCTGGGAGGTGTATTGGGGTTGGGGAAGTGGGAGACCTGATAAGGAACTATGGGTGGTTGCTGTGGGGGTGGAGTTTGTAATGTAGTGGGTGGGGGCATTGGATATGACATGGGTGTTTTGGTTTAGAGTGTTTGGCTGCACTGGGGTTGACCTGGTTGGGAGGCTTCTATAGGAAGCTGTGAGGGAGGTTGTATTTGATCTTCTTCCTGTGTCTGGGATCTCCTGTCTGTCTTCTCCATCCCCTCTCTTTCCTCCTTTCGCCTTTGTATCATCTCTCTCAGTTTCCGCCTTTCGTCTTGTGTTCTGTCGCGGTCGAGATACACCTTCCTGTATTCCGGCATGTCCCTTAATCGTGCTTTCTCCCACAGTATCCTGTTCCGAGTCGATTCTGCCTTGAAGGTCACTTTCACTGGCCGGGTTCTTTTTTTTACAAACCCCCCTATTCTCCGAAAATTTTCCAGCTGGGTCATGTCGTCTTCTCCGATTACTTTCATGATGCTTTCAATTGCTTTTTTTTCCCCTTGTTTTCTTGCTTCATATGTTTCCCCTTCAACTTCCTGTAGCCCATACACAAAGACTGACCTCACCCTTTCATTCTCCCACTGCATATCCCTGTGTATCCCCTCATTCAATTTGATTTCCTCCATTGCAGCTTTCCTTTCTTCAGTTTCACTAGCTACTGTACATGGGCTCAGTGGCCTGTCATTTTCCCTTCTCGGCTTTCCCTGGGCTCTGTTGTGGTCTTTTAGGGCCTCCACATATGGCTTAGCTCTTTCATTTACTACAGTCTCCACTGATAGAGCTTCTACATGCAGTTTTGCTCCTTCTGTCCCTACAGTCCCCAAAATGTTCTTTAGTTCTTTAGGCTGTTTCAGATTTTCCAGTTCCTCTTCTAAGCTCTGTATCCTGGCCTCTGCTGCTTTGACTTTCACCTCCCACTTCCTGCTTTCCATGTCTATCCTCTCTTCCATTCTCATGCTAAGTTCTTCTAGTTTCTTTTCCCATTCTTGTTCCCTTTTTGTGAGCTCTGCTGCCCAATCTTCCTTTGCAGTTCCCTCCTCCTGTCCCTTGGGTTTTCTTGTTGCTCTCTGGCAACCCATTTTTTTTTATCCTGATTGCCTCAGAGTGGGAAACCTATGTAATTCTGTATGTTAGGTTAGTATTGTATATGTCAGAGTGTGGGGGGGAGGTAGAGGAGGAACTGTGGCTATATGGGAGAGTAGTGGGGAGGGGGAGTGGGAAGGAGAGTGAAGCAAGTGGGTAAGTGGGTGAGTATCATGTGGGAGTTCGACACGTGGATTAGGTAAGAAATACTCACGTAGGCTGGTAGTACGTATAATTACAGATAAGGTGGAGTTGCGCCCTTGCAGCCGTACCTATCTCCTTGCTCACACTCGTAACACTGACTGACTGGCCGCCCACGTACCCATATGTGAGAGGGTCTTTGAATAATGCCAGGTCAGCGCAATATGAGTTCAGATAGTGACTCAGGCAGAGACGGTTGGTCGTGAGTCAACTGGCACAGTGGTTACTGGTAACTGGTTACTACTACTGAGAGCTCGGCGACGCTAACGTATGTCGTCCCGACATACAACTAATACAAACTAGAGATGGCAGGTATACGGCTTGGGCTGATTCTATACAATGTCAAAGTACACAACAATTAAACATTATAACATACATAAGTAGAACATTGGAATGGAAGCTTACGTAACTGAAACTGTAATGCAATACAAGGTATAATATAGCACAACTTAAAACTCAACAAATGAACAACGAACTCAACGTTGAGATTACAAGTGATAAAAAAAAAATTTTGATCGATCGATCTGTATTCATGTGATCTACGGATTCTGAGGAAGGAATATATACAAAGAAAGAGTGTTTAACAGAAAGGCAGATTCGGTGCACTCAAATCTAGACTGTTAACTCTCAGAATGCGGAGAGAACATGAACACAAAAAAAAAAATTCTTGAATACTGATAAGTTGATACTGTAATTATTCATCTATACAGGTTATTTACATTTAACCCCAACTCTGCTAGGGTGAGATTGACATATGCAGAATGGGTGTCATCTCTGGGAGGATCAAACTCTGTAGCATTGGCTAACTCATGCTGTATTTGAGGCAAATCTGAATTGGAAGTTACAAATGATACTTGAGGATTTCTCAATACCTGTCGTGTACGTAGGGAATAACGACATTCAGGTTGATCGTCTGACTGAGTATCAGAGGAAGAGAGTACAGGATCAGGAGGATTGTCAGAGTCTGTCACATTAGTCTGGGTTGGAACATCATTATCATCACATACTAACTTCATATGATCTAAATGCGATTCTTTATACTGACCAGTACTAATCTCTCTAACCTTATACTTATTACCAGTGATATGTTCAACTACTCGATAAGGACCAACAAACTTTTGATCAAGCTTTGGCATTGCAGACGTTTTGTTAAAGTTAATCAGCATAACTCTCGAACCTACTTTGATTTTGGATGGCTTTGCTCGAGTGTTTGCGACTCTTGTAAATTCAGCTGTTGATTTATGAAGTGTTTCACGGATTCTTCTAAAAACACTTTGAGCTAAGCTGGTACGAGTTGCTATGAAATCATCAGGGTTGTAATTTGGTTTCGGATTAGAATATAACAACTCATAAGGCAAACGTTTATCTACACCATACAATGCATAATGTGGAGTGTCACCTATAGAAACATTGTAAGCAGAATTTATAGCACACTGCACATCAGGTATAACTTCATCCCAAGTTTCACTGTTGGGATTGATAGTGGCTCTCAAGACATCAAGTACTTTCTTATTGGTTCGTTCCGCTAACCCATTGCTGGCAGGATGATGAGGAACAATGGTGGATTTAGAGATCTTGTACAAGGTACACAAATTTTCAAGAATCTCATTACAGAATTCACCTCCATTATCTGTTACTAGGGACTTAGGGGTGGTATGCCTGCAGATAATGCGTTCTTTAAACGCTTTAGCTACTGTCTCGGCAGTCTTATCTGCAATAGGAACTAACTCACAATATCTGGTGAAATGGTCTACCATAACACACAGATGTTTGTTACCTTGGAGGGAACATTGGAAATTAGTTAACAAATCTAGCGCAACTCTTTCCCACGGTTCGCTAGTAGTTGGATATACTTGGATTGGATTAGGACCATTAGCATTGCCTTTATGTTGCATGCAGACACTACATTTCTTAACATACTCAGAAATATCAGTTGCCATACGAGGCCAAAAGTATTTCAATCTGGCTTGTTTTACTGAACGATCCATACCAGGGTGTGCAACACCTGGTACATCGTGAACTAGCTGTAAGGCTACATTCACTAGTGACTGTGGAATTACTAACTGGTATACTCTTCTGCTAGGAGTACCCAACTCGGCTGTTCGATACAGTAATTCTTGGTTCATGACAAAGTCACTGATGGGTGCTGGTGGCTTCACAGTCAGAATAAGATCTTCCTGGAGCAGGAATCGAATCACACCAGACCACATGGGATCTGTTCGTTGAGCATTCTTTACATCTTCAGCACTAAATGGAGGGTCTGCAGTTACTATACTAACATGTCGCGATAAGGCATCTGCGACTACATTTGACTTGCCAGGTAAATGCTCAAAGGTGGGATTGAACTCTTGGATAGTCAAGGTCCATCTGGCTAACCTTCCAGTAGGTTGTTTGTTCTGGAATAAGGGTATCAGTGGAGCATGGTCTGTCAAGACATGAACAGAGTACTGATAAATAATGTCTCGGAAGTGCTTTAAAGACCATACTATTGCTAAAGCTTCTTGCTCAGTTACTGTATAATTACGTTCAGCCTTCGTAAGGACTCGGCTAGCAAATGCAACTGCGTTGTACTTGCCATCGGTCTTCTGAGCTAGTACGGCACCTATGCCAATTGAACTAGCATCAGTTGTCAGATAGAAGGGCTTAGAAAAATCTGGAAATTTCAAAATTGGAGCAGATGTTAGCTTTTCTTTTAGAGTTTGGAATGCTCTTTCTTGACGGAAGGTCCAAACAAAAGGAGCATCTTTCTTAAGCAACTCAGTTAGAGGAGCAGCTATGGAAGAAAAATTGGCAATGAAAGATCTATAAAAACCTGCTAAGCCCACAAAGGATCTTACGGCATCAGCAGTTTTGGGAGTTGGAAAATTTAGTACTGCAGTTACTTTACTTTGGTCAGTCGTAACCCCTCTAGGAGTGACTACGTGACCAAGAAACTTAATTTCTGATCTGAAAAATTGACATTTAGACAGTTTGATCTTTAAATTGGCTTCTTCAAGCTTACCAAGTACTACATCAAGTCTTTTCAAGTGTGTATCCACGTCTTTAGACATGACGATTACGTCATCTAAGTACACCATAAGTGCATTACCTATGAGACCTCTAAAGATATTAGTCATGAGCCTTGAGAACGTGATAGGGGAAGATCGTAATCCAAACGCCATACGGAGGAAGTGATAATGACCTGTAGGAGTGGAGAATGCAGTTAGCTCTTGGCTGTCCTCGTGAAGAGGGACTTGCCAAAACCCTTGTAACAAATCTAGGGTTGAAAAGACTTTGTTATCTCCGATATTACGTAAAAGATCACCCAGTACAGGGAGTGGAAAGCGATCTGGAATGGTTTTCGCGTTTAACTTCCTAAAGTCAATCACTGGGCGCCAAGTACCATCCTTCTTAGGTACTAGTATCAAGGGTGCATTCCAAGGGGAATTGCTAGGTGCAATAACTCCATCATCAAGCATTTGATTGATCAATTCTTCTGCGACAGCAACTTGTGAATGAGGCATTCTGTACGCAGGTATGTAGATAGGTCTAGTACCAGGTTCAAGTGGAATACGATGGGACAATAAGTTCGTTATACCCATCTTCTCACCTGGTAAAGCAATGGCTTTACGACGTTTGTTCAACAGAGTCAACAAACGCTTGACTTCATCTGGGAAGTCAGTGGGAGCTAAGTCTTTCTCCTCAACTGGTGGAACAGATTGATCCAGTGAAGTGGATGAGGTCTCCCCGGCAGAAATAGCACCGACCCACTGGTCAGGTGACAACTCATCCTCTACCTGAACAGGGTAAGGATAGTGAACAAGGTCAACAAGATTGGTATTTGCTCTGAGGCGAACACTGTGACCAGAAGTGTTGGCCAGGAAGAAATGGATCTTACTATCTCTTACAACATGTAAGGATGGTTCAACAAATAGACCTTTTACTTTGCAGGAATCACTGTCAACTAGGACGTTATCACCATCTGGAACACTAGGAACAACTACAGACACTCTAGTGAGAGCACTAGCCGCAACAGAGACGTCTTTCTGCAGACGGCATGTGACATCAACAAGAGATGGCATTACTAGTTGCAAGTAATTGTTTTCTGACAAGGCGTCCCTTGTGGAGAAACTACTACTCGAACTAGCAGTCATTGCAGGGATAGGTTGTGCACTCAAGGCAATCTGAGTGTCCTCGGACACTTGAGGCATCGGACTATCCTGCAAGTCTGAAGGTATAGGTGGAACACTGATGGGAGTGACAGAATTACCAGTGCCTGACCGCTTGGGTACGCTACTGGAGAATGCATTAGCTTGTAAGGACTTAATCCGTACATCATACTCTGCAGCAGTATAACAGATTTCTGATCCAAGCTGGTAACCCCAGAATGGAACGATCAAGTCGTCAATTTGGGCATGCCATCGATAAGGGTCGAGCACAATGCGTAAGTCTCGCATGGAAGCAAATCCCAGTAGAAGGTCACCAGGGAAAGTAATCTGGTCGACAACAAGGAAGGAAGCAGTGAAGTCTCTACCTTGGATAGAAAAGGTTAGGGAAGTCCGACCTCGGACACGCAGGTGAGAACCAGCTACTCCACTAAGGGAGGACACATGAGTCGGTTCTACGAGAAGGACATGTCGTAACTGCTTATCCTTAAACAAACTAGACCTAATAATATTGACTTGCGCACCAGAGTCCATGAACAAATGAACGGGCGCATTATAAACAGATGCTTGCACTATAGGGCCTATGGTTGCATTGGAAGTTATGTGCAAACAAAAAGGTGGATTGTCATCAGAAAAGACTTGTTCTACTTCATCCCCAAAATCATCTATGTCAGAGACATGTGAAGCAACATCATCAGCAGGATTGTCATTCTCGAGACTGCTTAAGGCTTCAAAGGAATTGTGAACGGGGATGGTGTACTCATTATCACCTACTGTCACCATGGGACGGTTTGACTGGGGCGCTCGAATTCCCCCGAATTGGAAGAACGAGCCTGGTTCTGGTTAGTTTGAGAATTGGAAGAATGAGCCTGGTTCTGGTTATTTTGAGAACCACGATATCTGTTTCCTCTACGGGTTCTGCGGTTGGAACGGCCACGGAAAGACCTAGAGTACTGAAGGTTATAGAGAGCATTGCACTCAGATGTGTCATGTCCATGTATTCTATGATAAGTACAGTAGGGAAGATCTGGGTACTCATCATCAGTACGACGTCTCTTAGGGTAACTATCAGGACAATTAATTGCAATATGGCCACGGAAACCACAGTTGTAACAATTCCGCCGACTATGGTTACTGAATGTACTATGAATACTACGAGGTGTATAACGACTCTGTACACTGGTTCTTGGTGATCTCTGAGATGGTTGACGACCACGATTTGTCTCTGTGGCGCAAACAAGAGGTGGTGCAGACTGAGGCATATGTGTGACATTACTTTTGATACAAGGGAAAGTACCCTGGGGGCACAAGGAACGTACATGATTTAAGGCTGTAAGTGGTTCCATCGTCACAGTTGGAGGATGAGCCTCATAAGCACACACAGAAGCAGGTGGCATTAGTTCTTTAATTGCTCCAAAAGCTGCCATTTTAGCAAACGATGCTGTGGATGGTTTATCCTCGTCAGGGACAAAAGATGATGATTGGACAGCATTGATAAATGATGATAAAAGTTTGTCTAATCTAACAGCAAATGCACTCAACGATTCATTACTCATGGGTGTAGCATTCACTAGTTCCCTAAGAACGACATATGGATCAGCTGTTTTTACTGGGACAAGGAAAGAACGAATCAGTTCCTCATATTGTGACCACTTAGTAAGATTCCTGAAGTCTCGCATATCAAGGAGATCAACAACGTGAACAGCAGCAGGGGATCGATAAAGAGCTTCTTTAGCAAGTCTGATAAGACTTTCCTCTGAAGGAGGACCTTCAACTAGAGCACTAGCACGAGAACGAATGGCTGCAAACCATGCTTCAAGACTATGTACATGGCCATTGAATAAAGGTAACGCATCAAGGGAATCACGAGTATAACTATAGTATCTCGGTGTCTGGGTCGGTCTGTCAGTCGCTAAGGAACTGTGAGGACTGATGACAGGGGCAACAGTAGCCTGAGAGGTCTGAGTATCGACATTCACTAAAGTATCACTTGACGGTATGTGAGACATAATGGCAAAGTAGCACGAGAACAAATAAGGCAAAAATAATGAACAATAAAAATGATATAAAATTCTAGAATTGAAATAAAAGATATACAACTAATTCTGCAGAAGTAATAAAAAAAAATGTCTAAGATACACTGCAAGAGGAAGGACAACTCAATGTGAAGGACTATTGGTCAAGAAAAAATTTACATTGAAATATACAAGTAAAAATATTACTGGAGACTGAATTAAATGCAAAATGAGCTGTCTTTACTCTTGCTAATAAAGAAATTAATTAATTAAATTTTAAATCAATGTAAAAGTATAAAATAAAATTATTAAATTGTTAACTGGGAAATTTAAGTATTTTCTAAGAATGCATAAACGAGATTAAAATATAATTCATAAAAATATTAATAAAAGAAAATAATTCACTGCAGAACAAGTGCAACAAAATAATTCACTGCAGAACAAGTGCAACAAAATAATGTACTGCAAATAAGATGTAGAAATAATCACTGCAGTAATAAAGTGTCACTGGGAAAACTCAGGTTAAATAATGAAATAAAATTATGAAGAAAAAAAAAAACTGATTGAACACTTTAACTCTTAATTGTAAATTAGACAAAACAATTTACTCAAACAGAGTAAGGAAAACACTTTACGTTAAAAGTAATTGAAATTGCATCAAGAGTGAATTTGTTCAAAGAAATATAAAAATATGAATAAAATAAAACAAAGGAACAAAACGGGTAAATTAACACTTACAGTGGCGGGGCACACAACATTATTAGTATATTCTTACAACAAAATCTTGCTGTGACTGATACGACAAAAATTTGCTGGCAAAAATAATGGTACACAGTCTGCGAAAAAATTAGAGGAATGAGACACTGCTGGCATACGAAAAAAAGACACACATAGAAATAAATGGATAATTTGGTATACTGGGGTGAATATCACTGCATGAAATACAATGACAATTACTGGAGAATACAACGCTGAAAGAATACAATAAAAAAAAATGAATCACTTCACACAGAGTGACTGACTGGTACACTACACAATAATACTTACTAGAGACAGGAGTAGCATAAAGAAAAAAAAAACACAGATAAAAAAAATATAAGATAAGTGAAAACACTGAAAAATATTATAAAAATAATGAGTCAAAGAAATGAAAAAACACAAGGTTTAGAGTACACAAGCAATTTACTATAAATGTCTCACACACGCAAATGTCTTTAAATGCAAGAAAAATGTCTCTAAATTATCACTGAAGTCTGTAGTAGTCGGGTGATTACTGGTGATGAGGGTAGGTTGTAGGTTGTCCTGCGCGGTGATGATTGACACCTCCTACATTCACTGTTGTCAGAAGGAATGCGCTCACTCGGTGGACTCCCATAATTGGGTTTTATCGTTGGCGCTCACCTACAATCTCTTGACCAATTATGTGAGCCAAAACAGTATTAGGACCCGGTACAAGGGTGCAAACAACCACAGGTAGATGAGGTGGGTGGCTGGTGGTGGTGATTGGTGGTGGTGGGAGGGAGAGTGTGGTGGGTGAGATGAC
>NC_091325.1:34756502-34824002 GCF_038502225.1 Cherax quadricarinatus | reverse complement strand
TAGTTTTAGCTGCTAAGACTTGTGTGTGTGTATGTGTGTGCGTGTGTGTGTGCGTGTGTGTGTGTGCGCGCGCGCGCGCGTGTGTGTGTGTGTGTGTGTGTGTGTGTGTGTGTGTGTGTGTGTGTGTGTGTGTGTGTGTGTGTGTGTGTGTGTACGTACGTACTTACCTAACTGTACTCACCTAATTGTGGTTTGCTAGGTCTGTGTTCTCAGCTTGCCTCGTTAGGTATTCCTGGATTATAATTGGTTCAGCCTGAATACCACAAGGTTATGATTGGTTATTGTCTCTCAGAGGTGAGGAGCTTGTTAGTGTCGGTGTGTGTTGTTCCTGCTTGTTGTGTGTGTCTGGCGTCCCTACTGCCCTTCCTACTGCTGTCTCCTACGCTGTTTCTCGCTCCTGAAGTTCTCCTGGAAGTTCTTGACTCCTCCTACATCCTTGACGTCTTGCAGATTTAAGGAAGCTGAGGTATACAAAGGTTATAGTTAATCTGACTGTTAACCTGACTCACTAATAGAGCTCTCTCTTATATTAGTCTTTAAGGAAGCTACGAAACACTAGTGTGAATATATACTGCGATACCTATGTTACTGACCTAAATAAACAAGCAAGGTATCATATACCTAGGTACATGTAACACTAGTGTACATAGGGAGGAGAGACGGAACTAATACTCTTCAAAAGCTCTTCTACTTTCGTGTACACAGGTACGTGAAGCACAAACAGCAGTACCCTTCCAAAGCTCACGTGTTCTCGTTTATCTAGGTACATGATATACTATTTATAATACTCTTCTAAAGTTCTTGTACTTATATACATAGGCATTATAACACTTGTACTCGCAGTTCCACTTGTTTACAAAATACTTCATTCTTGTACAAAAGACTGTTGTTGCAAGCCACACAAGATTTCCACCCAAAAAAAATTAAGTACAAAGATGGATCGCTAACGCATTCACCTCACACAGTGAGGTCCGGGGTTGGAATCTCGGGTACGGCTGGAATACATTAGGACGTTTTTCCATAAGATACCTGCTGTCCCTCTTCACCCATCAGTTTAAAATGGGTATCTGGATGTTAGTGGACTGGTGTGGGTCGCATCCTGGGACAAAACTAACCTTATTTTCTGGAAATGCTCAGCATAACAAGTGGCTTTCTATAAAATAGTATGTTATTGATGTCAGCTATGATCTGTATACCTTGTACATGTACTTGTAGAAATAATATTTAATATCTAAACTATAATATCTAAACTATTTAGAGCACCTCAGGGGACTCTGAATTTATTTTCTAACACTGAAGATAGAGGGGTATGATATATTCTAAGTAGGGTAAATATTATGCCAGATACACGGCGGCTTACACACTAAAATAACTAATTAGAGTATGAGATGTCAGAGGAAGTGAAATGTAAAAGGTACCTTAAATACAATTAAAGAGTGAATGGTGTCAACATTCATGCTCCATTCATTCACCAAGGTTTTTAATACTATGGTGGATGCTGGCGATTGTGCCTTAAATATTTTGTTCAGTTTTTAAGCAACTGGTGTTGCTAGATGATGATCTTGCAAGTGAAGGTTGTCTTATGGAGGATATCATTGTTTCACTTTACTGTGACCTCCAGGGATCCAGGGATGATCTTATACACAAACAATGATGACCAAGTCATCCTGACTCTCACTCTCATACTTACTTATGTATATTAACTCAAATTAAGTTTAATTAACAACTGTCCATTAATAAACAGAAAGGTTCAGGATGGGATCGAACCGCCGTCCTCACATTTACAGTCCGACACTCTACCAACTGAGCTAACCAAGAAAATTAATTATAAGAATTCAGAATTAATTGTAATTGTATTACATTGTATTAGAGAAGAGCACACAGCACAACGGTGCACAATACAGCTGTGTTATCAATTGTGTTACCTTCAGTGTTATCTGCTATATTGTGTTACCTTCAGTGTTATCTGTTATATTGTGTTACCTTCAGTGTTATCTGCTATATTGTGTTACCTTCAGTGTTATCTGCTATATTGTGTTACCTTCAGTGTTATCTGCTATATTGGGATCATCACATAACCAACGTCATGACATTCTCTTTATCTGATAATTCAGACCTTCATTATTTTCTGGGGTGGGGCTGAGGGGGTCTCACTGTCCTCACCCCTCCTTCACCCCCCCACCTCCCCAACCCCCCCCCGCCCCCCCCCCCGCCCCCGCCCCCCCACCTCCACCAACTATTTGTCCATACCTCGCTGCATTACACTGCAGCCCGTATCCACTTGAATAAGTGGCTTACAATATGTTCTTTATATCTCTCCTCGAGCATTTTCTATCCCAGACTTTGCCTTTCTTGTTTCTTCCTTACCACCACCACTTCTGTTACTTGGTGATTTTAATGCCCACCATTTCCTCTGGAGGGGGAGTCTCATTGTGACTCACGTGGCGTCCAGTTGGAGGCTTTTCTCGCCTCTCACCCCCTCCATGTTTTAAATACGGGTACTCCCACCCATTTTGATCCTCGTACTCATACTCTCTCTTGCATCGATCTATCAGTCTGCTCTTCCTCCACTGCACTAGACTTCACCTGGTCTGTTCTACCGGACATACATGACAGCGATCATTTTCCAATCATTCTTACTTCTCCTTCCTATTCACCACCTTTCCGTAGCCCTCGCTGGCAATTTGATCGGGCAAATTGGGATCTTTACTCACACCTCACTGCTTTTAGTGAGGTTCCTTCTTCATCCTCCATTGATGAGCTCCTACACCTCTTCTCGACGTCAGTTTATACCGCAGCTTCTCATTCTATACCCCAAACCTCAGGCAGTCATTCTCAGAAGTGCGTGCCTCGGTGGTCTCCTGCTTGCGCTCGTGCAGTACGTTTGAAACGCGCTGCATGGGGCAGGTACCTGTACACTAGAACCGCTGAGAGACTTTTTGATTTTAAGCAGAAGCGTGCGATCGCCCGCCGTGTCATCCGTGAAGCTAAACGCACTTGTTGGCGAGACTATGTTTCCACCATCACCTCTGCTTCTTCTATGAGTGCGGTCTGGAAAAAAAGTGAGGAAATTGAGTGGTAAATACTCTCCTGACCCGGCTCCTGTTCTACGGGTTGCTGGTGTTGATGTAGCAAACCCTCTCGACGTTGCCATTGAACTTGGCACACATCTGGTCCGTATTTCCCGGGGGCTCCATCTATGCCCCTCGTTTCTTTCCTCAAAGTCTGCCAGAGAGTTAGTACCCTTGGACTTTTCTTCTCTCAGAGAAGAACAGTATAATGTGCCTTTTACACTTCAAGAACTAGAGGCAACGCTCTCAGCTTGCCGATCATCGGCAGCTGGGCCTGACGACATTCATATTCGTATGTTACAACATTTACATCAGTCAGCCCTTGTAGTCCTCTTACACCTCTTCAATCTTATTTGGGCACAAGGAGTTCTTCCCCAGCAGTGGAAATCTGCCATTGTTCTCCCTTTCCGCAAACCGGGTACTACAGGACATGATGCCTCCCACTATCGTCCCATCGCTCTTACTAGTGCAGTTTGCAAAGTGATGGAACGTCTCGTAAATCGACGTTTAATGTGGTATTTAGAGACACACAACAGTCTCTCCGCTAGTCAATATGGCTTTCGTATGGGTCGTTCTACCATAGACCCCTTACTACGCTTGGATACATATGTTCGTAATGCCTTTGCGAATAATCACTCAGTTATTGCCATATTTTTTGACCTTGAGAAGGCATATGACACAACTTGGAGGTATAATATTTTGGCCCAGGCCCATTCCTTAGGCCTCCGAGGCAATCTACCATCCTTCCTTAAGAACTTTTTAACTGACAGACATTTCCGTGTTCGAGTCCATAATGTTCTTTCCCCGGACTTCGTCCAAGCTGAAGGTGTCCCTCAGGGATGTGTTCTAAGCACAACACTTTTTCTCCTTGCTATAAATGATTTAGCCTCTGTTCTTCCACCCAATATTTGGTCATCACTCTATGTTGATGACTTCACTATTGCTTGTGCAGGCGCTGACTGTCATCTCATTGCAGTTTCTCTCCAGCATGTGGTCGACCGTGTTTCCACTTGGGCCACCACGCATGGGTTTAAATTTTCAAGTACCAAAACTCACCAAATTACTTTCACTAGACGCTCTGTCTGTCATCTCCGATCATCCTTTGTATCTCTATGGCTCCCGTATCCCCGAACGTGATACAGTCAGGTTTCTAGGCCTTCTCTTTGACCGTAGGTTATCCTGGAAACCTCACATTACCTCTCTGAAGGCAACTTGTCACAGCCGGCTAAACCTTCTTAAAACCCTTGCTCATCTTTCCTGGGAAGCTGATAGTCGAACTCTGCTTCGCCTACATTCAGCCCTCGTTTTATCGAAACTCGATTATGGTGACCAGATTTATTCCGCGGCCTCTCCTGCTACTCTCTCTAGCCTTAACTCTATCCATCACCAAGGATTACGTTTGTGCCTTGGTGCTTTTCGCTCTTCCCCTGTTGAGAGCCTCTATACAGAAGCAAATGTTCCATCTTTGTCTGATCGCCATGATGCCCATTGCCTTCGCTACTATGTACGCTCTCACGATCTCCACAATCCTTCCATTTATAGAATGGTCACCGATATTAGTAGACATTCTTTATTCGTTCGCCGCCCCTGTTTGCTCCGTCCCTTTTCTCTTTGCCTACATTCACTCTTGTCTTCCCTTCAGTTACCACCTTTATATGTTCATGTAGCATCTCACTTTTCCCTACCCCCCTGGGAAACTCCAGCTGTTTGGGTCTGTTCTTTCTCACTCCCTTGCTCGAAAGCTCAACTGCCTACGGTGGCTTCCCGCTCTCTTTTTCTTGATCATTTCCATTCCCATTCTCATGCCACCGCTGTGTACACAGATGGCTCTAAGTCTTCAGACGGCGTCGGATTCGCAGCAGTGTTTCCGGACAGCGTCGTGCGGGGGCATTTACTATCTTCGGCTAGCATTTTTACTGCTGAACTGTATGCCATTCTTACAGCACTTATTCGTATCGCATCTATGCCTGTGTCATCATTTGTGGTAGTCTCAGACTCCCTTAGTGCTCTACAGGGTATATGAAAATTTGATACATCTCACCCCCTAGTTCTCCGTATCCAACTTTGGCTACGTCGTATCTCTACGAAGCATAAAGATATTATATTTTGTTGGGTCCCTGGTCATGTCGACGTGCAGGGCAATGAACAGGCAGACACTGCTGCGCGGTCAGCAGTACATGACCTACCAATTTCTTATAGAGGTGTTCCATTTCTGGACTATTTTGCTGCAATAGCTACCCACCTTCACGCCCGTTGGCAACAACGTTGGTCATCTCTGCTTGGTAACAAACTTCATTCTATTAAACCGAGCATAGGTTACTGAACGTCTTCTTGTCATCAGTGCCGTGGTTGGGAGACCACTCTCTCCCATCTTCGCATTGGCCACACTCGTTTTACTCACGGGTACCTCATGGAGAGGCACCCTGTACCTCTCTGTGAGCAGTGTCAAGTTCCAGTATCGATTAGCCACATTCTGTTAGACTGCCCTCTCTATCAACGAGCACGCAGAATTTACCTCCAACGCCGTCTTCATTCTACTACTCTCTCTTTACCTTCCCTTCTTGCTGATGGACCCTCCTTTAATCCTGACTCTCTCATTGACTTCTTGACAACGACTGATTTACTCCACAAACTCTGATGATGATACCTTACGCAATTCCCTCAGCCCTTTCTAGCTCAGTCTCTTGCTGCCCTTTACCCTTTCACCATCCACTGCTCCGCTGTTATCCGTAACCTATTACTCATCCACCTCCCTTTTGCCACCTGATGCCCTCGCTTCCTTCCTGCCCTGCAGGGCTGTATAGCCCTTGTGGCTTAGCGCTTCTTTTTGATTATAATAATAAACAGATCATTCATTAGCACTGACTTTGCAGTTATTATCAAATAGGTACATAAGAATGGATTTGACAGTTAAAAATAGGAGAGGAGAGTTATTAAATGGAGAGTTAGAGGTATCGGGAAGATGGAGGGAATATTTTGAGGAATTGTTAAATGTTGATGAAGAAAGGGAAGCTGTAATTTCGTGTATAGGGCAAGGAGGAATAACATCTTGTAGGAGTGAGGAAGAGCCAGTTGTGAGTGTGGGGGAAGTTCGTGAGGCAGTAGGTAAAATGAAAGGGGGTAAGGCAGCCGGGATTGATGGGATAAAGATAGAAATGTTCAAAGCAGGTGGGGATAAAGATTTGAGGTGGTTGGTGCTTTTGCTAAATAAATGTACGAATGGGGAAAGGTACCAAGGAAGGATTGGCAGAGAGCATGCAAGTTCTTCTGTATAAAGGCAAAGGGGATAAAAGAAAGTGCAAAAATTATAGGGGGATAAGTCTGTTGAGTATACCTGGTAAAGTGTATGGTAGAGTTATTATTGAAAGAATTAAGAGTAAGACAGAGAGTAGGATAGGTAGGGGGTGTGTAGACCAAGTGTTTACAGTGAAACATGTAGGTGAACAGTATTTAGATAAAGGTAAAGAGGTTTTTGTGGTATTTATGGGTTTGGAAAAGGCATACGACAGGGTGGATATGGGGGCAATGTGGCAGATGTTGCAGGTGTATGGTATAGGAGATAGGTTACTGAAAGCAGTGAAGAGTTTTTATGAAGATAGTGAGGCTCAGGTTAGAGTATGTAGGAAAGAGGGAGATTATTTCCCAGTAAAAGTAGGCCTTAGACAAGGATGTGTGATGTCACCGTGGTTGTTCAATATATTTATAGATGGGGTTGTAAGAGAAATAAATGCGAGGGTCTTGGCAAGAGGTGTGGAGTTAAAACATAAAGAATCACGCATAAAGTGGGAGTTGTCACAGTTGCTCTTTGCGAGAGAGAATGGAGCGAAACAGAATGACTTTGAGAGTGTATCACTCTGTAGTGGAAGGAAGGTGAGGTAGGGGTCGGCCTAGGAAAGGTTGGAGGGAGGGGGTAAAGGAGGTTTTGTGTGCGAGGGGCTTGGATTTCCAGCGGACATGCGTGAGCGTTTGTTAGGAGTGAATGGAGACAAATGGTTTTTAATACTTGACGTGCTGTTGGAGTGTGAGCAAAGTAACATTTATGAAGGGATTCAGGGAAATCGGCAGGCCGGACTTGAGTCCTGGAGATGGGAAGTACAGTGCCTGCAGTCTGAAGGAAGGGTGTTAATGTTGCAATTTAAAAACTGTAGTGTAAAGCACCCTTCTGCCAAGACAATGATGGAGTGAATGATGGTGAAAGTTTTTCTTTTTCGGGCCACCCTGCCTTGGTGGGAATTGGCCAGTGTGTTAATAAAAAAAAAGTAGGCCTTAGACAAGGATGTGTGATGTCACCATGGTTGTTCAGTATATTTATAGATGGGGTTGTGAGAGAAATGAATGCTAGGGTCTTGGCAAGAGGTGTGGAGTTAAAAGAAAAAGAATCAAACACAAAGTGGGAGTTGTCACAGTTGCTCTTTGCTGATGACACGGTGCTTTTGGGAGATTCTGAAGAGAAGTTGCAGAGGTTGGTGGATGAATTTGGTAGGGTATGTAAAAGAAGAAAATTAAAAGTGAATATAGGGAATAGTAAGGTTAAGAGGATAACAAAAAGATTAGGTGACGAAAAATTGAATATCAGATTGGAGGGAGAGAGTATGGAGGAGGTGAATGTATTCAGATGTTTAGGAGTGGATGTGTCATCAGATGGGTCTGTGAAGGATGAGGTGAATCACAGAATTGATGAGGGGAAAAGGGTGAGTGGTGCACTCAGGAGTCTGTGGAGACAAAGAACATTGTCCGTGGAAGCAAAGAGGGGAATGTATGAGAGTATAGTTTTACCAACACTCTTGTATGGGTGTGAAGCATGGGTGATGAATGTTGCAACAAGGAGAAGGCTGGAGGCATTGGAGATGTCATGTCTGAGGGCAATGTGTGGTGTGAATATAATGCAGAGAATTAGTAGTTTGGAAATTAGGAGAAGGTGTGGGATTACCAAAACTATTATCCAGAGGGCTGAGGAGGAGTTTTTGAGGTGGTTCGGACATGTAGAGAGAATGGAACAAACCAGAATGACTTCGAGAGTGTATAAATCTGTAGTGGAGGGAAGGCAGGGTAGGGGTCGGTGTAGGAAGGGTTGGAGGGAGGGGGTAAAGGAGGTTTTGTGTGCAAGGGGCTTGGACTTCCAGTAAGCGTGCATGAGCGTATTTGATAGGAGTGACTGGAGACAAATAGTTTTTAATACTTGACATGCTGTTAGAGTGTGAGCAAAGTAACATTTATGAAGGAATTCAGGGAAAACCGGCAGGCCGGACTTGAGTCCTGGAGATGGGAAGTACAGTGTCTACACTCTAAAGGAGGGGTGTTAATGTTGCAGTTTTATAACTGTAGTGTAAAGCATCCCTCTGGCAAGACAGTGATGGAGTGAATGATGGTGAAAGTTTTTCTTTTTCGGGCCACCCTGCCTTGGTGGGAATCGGCCGATGTGTTTATAAAAAAAATAAAAAATAAATATTTTTTGTGGTGGTATTATTAATGTAAAATGGAAGACAATCATGTGTCAACTGTAGACAGTGACTTATTGTGTTGAAGGTGTAGTATATGCTGCTAGTATGTTAAGACATTGTATTATGGCCAGGAGAAGCATGAAAGTGTTTGGTTACTTTGTACAAATTATCGAAACCTTCCAGAAATGGTGAGTATAGCTGAAAAAATGGAGCTAGTAATGGATTGTAACCTTTCTTATTCAATTATTTGTTCATTCAGTAATATATTTCTTGTCACTTTCTGACTTTTAAATAGAAACTAACCTATTGCACTACCTTTGATTTAAATTTACTCTTTCAATAACTTTTTCCTGCATTAACTCTTACCTCAGCATACCCCTGCCCTTCACCCACTCTTCAGTATCTGAGAGCCCCAGTAACTCTTACCTCAGCATACCCCTGCCCTTCACCCACTCTTCAGTATCTGAGAGCCCCAGTAACTCTTACTTCAGCATACCCCTGCCCTTCACTCACTCTTCAGTATCTGAGAGCCCTTTCAGATAGGAAAATATGGACTTCTTATTGACACACAGTGCTTAACCTGCATTAATTCTCCTTATTGAAGAATCTGCTCTTACACAACACTTCTGAGTTGCAACTGGCTACTAAATGAATAAAACTACAATATTTGTGTGTGTGTCTGTCACACCTAGCATGTGGAAGGTTAAGTCTGTCACACCTAGCATGTGGAAGGTTAAGTCTGTCACACCTAGCATGTGGAAGGTTAAGTCTGTCACACCTAGCATGTGGAAGGTTAAGTCTGTCACACCTAGCATGTGGAAGGTTAAGTCTGTCACACCTAGCATGTGGAAGGTTAAGTCTGTCACACCTAGCATGTGGAAGGTTAAGTCTGTCACACCTAGCATGTGGAAGGTTAAGTCTGTCACACCTAGCATGTGGAAGGTTAAGTCTGTCACACCTAGCATGTGGAAGGTTAAGTCTGTCACACCTAGCATGTGGAAGGTTAAGTCTGTCACACCTAGCATGTGGAAGGTTAAGTCTGTCACACCTAGCATGTGGAAGGTTAAGTCTGTCACACCTAGCATGTGGAAGGTTAAGTCTGTCACACCTAGCATGTGGAAGGTTAAGTCTGTCACACCTAGCATGTGGAAGGTTAAGTCTGTCACACCTAGCATGTGGAAGGTTAAGTCTGTCACACCTAGCATGTGGAAGGTTAAGTCTGTCACACCTAGCATGTGGAAGGTTAAGTCTGTCACACCTAGCATGTGGAAGGTTAAGTCTGTCACACCTGGCATGTGGAAGGTTAAGTCTGTCACACCTAGCATGTGGAAGGTTAAGTCTGTCACACCTGGCATGTGGAAGGTTAAGTCTGTCACACCTAGCATGTGGAAGGTTAAGTCTGTCACACCTAGCATGTGGAAGGTTAAGCCTGTCACACCTAGCATGTGGAAGGTTAAGTCTGTCACACCTAGCATGTGGAAGGTTAAGCCTGTCACACCTAGCATGTGGAAGGTTAAGCCTGTCACACCTAGCATGTGGAAGGTTAAGTCTGTCACACCTAGCATGTGGAAGGCTAAGTCTAACACACCTAGCATGTGGAAGGTTAAGTCTGTCACACCTGGCATGTGGAAGGTTAAGCCTGTCACACCTAGCATGTGGAAGGTTAAGTCTGTCACACCTAGCATGTGGAAGGTTAAGTCTGTCACACCTAGCATGTGGAAGGTTAAGCCTGTCACACCTAGCATGTGGAAGGTTAAGTCTGTCACACCTAGCATGTGGAAGGTTAAGCCTGTCACACCTAGCATGTGGAAGGTTAAGTCTGTCACACCTAGCATGTGGAAGGTTAAGTCTGTCACACCTAGCATGTGGAAGGTTAAGTCTGTCACACCTACAATGTGGAAGGTTAATACTGTAACACCTAGCATGTGGAAGGGTAAGTCTGTCACACCTAGCATGTGGAAGGTTAAGTCTGTCACACCTAGCATGTGGAAGGTTAAGTCTGTCACACCTAGCATGTGGAAGGTTAAGTCTGTCACACCTGGCATGTGGAAGGTTAAGCCTGTCACACATAGCATGTGGAAGGTTAAGCCTGTCACACCTAGCATGTGGAAGGTTAAGTCTGTCACACCTGACATGTGGAAAGTTAAGCCTGTCACACCTAGCATGTGGAAGGTTAAGTCTGTCACACCTAGCATGTGGAAGGTTAAGTCTGTCACACCTGGCATGTGGAAGGTTAAGCCTGTCACACCTAGCATGTGGAAGGTTAAGTCTGTCACACCTAGCATGTGGAAGGTTAAGTCTGTCACACCTGGCATGTGGAAGGTTAAGTCTGTCACACCTGACATGTGGAAAGTTAAGCCTGTCACACCTAGCATGTGGAAGGTTAAGTCTGTCACACCTAGCATGTGGAAGGTTAAGTCTGTCACACCTAGCATGTGGAAGGTTAAGTCTGTCACACCTAGCATGTGGAAGGTTAAGTCTGTCACACCTAGCATGTGGAAGGTTAAGCCTGTCACACCTAGCATGTGGTAGGTTAAGTCTGTCACACCTAGCATGTGGAAGGTTAAGCCTGTCACACCTAGCATGTGGAAGGTTAACCCTGTCACACCTAGCATGTGGAAGGTTAAGTATGTCACACCTAGCATGTGGAAGGATAAGTCTGTCACACCTAGCATGTGGAAGGTTAAGCCTGTCACACCTAGCATGTGGAAGGTTAAGTCTGTCACACCTAGCATGTGGAAGGTTAAGTCTGTCACACCTAGCATGTGGAAGGTTAAGTCTGTCACACCTAGCATGTGGAAGGTTAAGTCTGTCACACCTAGCATGTGGAAGGTTAAGCCTGTCACACCTAGCATGTGGAAGGTTAAGCCTGTTACACCTAGCATGTGGAAGGTTAAGTCTGTCACACCTAGCATGTGGAAGGTTAAGTCTGTCACACCTAGCATGTGGAAGGTTAAGTCTGCCACACCTAGCATGTGGAAGGTTAAGTCTGTCACACCTAGCATGTGGAAGGTTAAGTCTGTCACACCTAGCATGTGGAAGGTTAAGCCTGTCACACCTAGCATGTGGAAGGTTAAGCCTGTTACACCTAGCATGTGGAAGGTTACGTCTGTCACACCTAGCATGTGGAAGGTTAAGTCTGTCACACCTAGCATGTGGAAGGTTAAGCCTGTCACACCTAGCATGTGGAAGGTTAAGTCTGTCACACCTAGCATGTGGAAGGTTAAGTCTGTCACACCTAGGATGTGGAACGTTATGTCTGTCACACCTAGCATGTGGAAGGTTAAGTCTGTCACACCTAGCATGTGGAAGGTTAAGTCTGTCACACCTAGCATGTGGAAGGTTAAGTCTGTCACACCTAGCATGTGGAAGGTTAAGTCTGTGACACCTAGCATGTTGAAGGTTAAGCCTGTTACACCTAGCATGTGGAAGGCTAAGTCTGTCACACCTAGCATGTGGAAGGCTAAGCCTGTCACACCTAGCATGTGGAAGGTTAAGTCTGTTAGACCTAGCATGTGGAAGGTTAAGTCTGTCACACCTAGCATGTGGAAGGTTAAGCCTGTCACACCTAGCATGTGGAAGGTTAAGCCATTCACACCTAGCATGTTGAAGGTTAAGCCTGTCACACCTAGCATGTGGAAGGTTAAGCCTGTCACACCTAGCATGTGGAAGGTTAAGTCTGTCACACCTAGCATGTGGAAGGTTAAGTCTGTCACTCCTAGCATGTGGAAGGTTAAGCCTGTCACACCTAGCATGTCGAAGGTTAAGCCTGTCACACCTAGCATGTGGAATGTTAAGCCTGTCACACCTAGCATGTGGAAGGTTAAGTCTGTCACACCTAGCATGTGGAAGGTTAAGTCTGTCACACCTAGCATGTGGAAGGTTAAGTCTGTCACACATAGCATGTGGAAGGTTAAGCCTGTCACACCTAGCATGTGGAAGGTTAAGCCTGTCACACCTATCATGTGGAAGGTTAAGCCTGTCACACCTAGCATGTGGAAGGTTAAGCCTGTCACACCTAGCATGTGGAAGATTAAGTCTGTCACACCTAGCATGTGGAAGGTTAAGCCTGTCACACCTAGCATGTGGAAGGTTAAGTCTGTCACACCTAGCATGTGGAAGGTTAAGTCTGTCACACCTAGCATGTGGAAGGTTAAGTCTGTCACACCTAGCATGTGGAAGGTTAAGTCTGTCACACCTAGCATGTGGAAGGTTAAGCTTGCACACCTAGCATGTGGAAGGTTAAGCCATTCACACCTAGCATGTTGAAGGTTAAGCCTGTCACACCTAGCATGTGGAAGGTTAAGCCTGTCACACCTAGCATGTGGAAGGTTAAGTCTGTCACACCTAGCATGTGGAAGGTTACGTCTGTCACACCTAGCATGTGGAAGGTTAAGCCTGTCACACCTAGCATGCGGAAGGTTAAGTCTGTCACACCTAGCATGTGGAAGGTTAAGTCTGTCACACCTAGCATGTGGAAGGTTAAGTCTGTCACACCTAGCATGTGGAAGGTTAAGTCTGTCACACCTAGCATGTGGAAGGTTAAGTCTGTCACACCTAGCATGTGGAAGGTTAAGTCTGTCACACCTAGCATGTGGAAGGTTAAGCCTGTCACACCTAGCATGTGGAAGGTTAAGCCTGTCACACCTAGCATGTGGAAGGTTAAGCCTGTCACACCTAGCATGTGGAAGGTTAAGCCTGTCACACCTAGCATGTGGAAGATTAAGTCTGTCACACCTAGCATGTGGAAGGTTAAGCCTGTCACACCTAGCATGTGGAAGGTTAAGTCTGTCACACCTAGCATGTGGAAGGTTAAGTCTGTCACACCTAGCATGTGGAAGGTTAAGTCTGTCACACCTAGCATGTGGAAGGTTAAGTCTGTCACACCTAGCATGTGGAAGGTTAAGCTTGCACACCTAGCATGTGGAAGGTTAAGCCATTCACACCTAGCATGTTGAAGGTTAAGCCTGTCACACCTAGCATGTGGAAGGTTAAGCCTGTCACACCTAGCATGTGGAAGGTTAAGTCTGTCACACCTAGCATGTGGAAGGTTACGTCTGTCACACCTAGCATGTGGAAGGTTAAGCCTGTCACACCTAGCATGTGGAAGGTTAAGTCTGTCACACCTAGCATGTGGAAGGTTAAGTCTGTCACACCTAGCATGTGGAAGGTTAAGTCTGTCACACCTAGCATGTGGAAGGTTAAGTCTGTCACACCTAGCATGTGGAAGGTTAAGTCTGTCACACCTAGCATGTGGAAGGTTAAGCTTGTCACACCTAGCATGTGGAAGGTTAAGCCATTCACACCTAGCATGTTGAAGGTTAAGCCTGTCACACCTAGCATGTGGAAGGTTAAGCCTGTCACACCTAGCATGTGGAAGGTTAAGTCTGTCACACCTAGCATGTGGAAGGTTAAGTCTGTCACACCTAGCATGTGGAAGGTTAAGCCTGTCACACCTAGCATGTCGAAGGTTAAGCCTGTCATACCTAGCATGTGGAAGGTGAAGCCTGTCACACCTAGCATGTGGAAGGTTAAGTCTGTCACACCTAGCATGTGGAAGGTTAAGCCTGTCACACCTAGCATGTGGAAGGTTAAGCCTGTCACACCTAGCATGTGGAAGGTTAAGCCTGTCACACCTAGCATGTGGAAGGTTAAGCCTGTCACACCTAGCATGTGGAAGGTTAAGTCTGTCACACCTAGCATGTGGAAGGTTAAGCCTGTCACACCTAGCATGTGGAAGGTTAAGTCTGTCACACCTAGCATGTGGAAGGTTAAGTCTGTCACACCTAGCATGTGGAAGGTTAAGTCTGTCACACCTAGCATGTGGAAGGTTAAGTCTGTCACACCTAGCATGTGGAAGGTTAAGTCTGTCACACCTGGCATGTGGAAGGTTAAGTCTGTCACACCTAGCATGTGGAAGGTTAAGTCTGTCACACCTAGCATGTGGAAGGTTAAGTCTGTCTCACCTAGCATGTGGAAGGTTAAGTCTGTCACACCTAGCATGTGGAAGGTTAAGCCTGTCACACCTAGCATGTGGAAGGTTAAGCCTGTCACACCTAGCATGTGGAAGGATAAGTCTGTCACACCTAGCATGTGGAAGGTTAAGTCTGTCACACCTAGCATGTGGAAGGTTAAGCCTGTCACACCTAGCATGTGGAAGGTTAAGTCTGTCACACCTGGCATGTGGAAGGTTAAGCCTGTCACACCTAGCATGTGGAAGGTTAAGTATGTCACACCTAGCATGTGGAAGGTTAAGTCTGTCACACCTGGCATGTGGAAGGTTAAGTCTGTCACACCTGGCATGTGGAAGGTTAAGCCTGTCACACCTAGCATGTGGAAGGTTAAGTCTGTCACACATAGCATGTGGAAGGTTAAGTCTGTCACACCTAGCATGTGGAAGGTTAAGTCTGTCACACCTAGCATGTGGAAGGTTAAGTCTGTCACACCTAGGTTAAGCCTGTCACACCTAGCATGTGGTAGGTTAAGTCTGTCACACCTAGCATGTGGAAGGTTAAGCCTGTCACACCTAGCATGTGGAAGGTTAAGCCTGTCACACCTAGCATGTGGAAGGTTAAGTCTGTCACACCTAGCATGTGGAAGGTTAAGTCTGTCACACCTAGCATGTGGAAGGTTAAGCCTGTCACACCTAGCATGTGGAAGGTTAAGTCTGTCACACCTAGCATGTGGAAGGTTAAGTCTGTCACACCTAGCATGTGGAAGGTTAAGTCTGTCACACCTAGCATGTGGAAGGTTAAGTCTGTCACACCTAGCATGTGGAAGGTTAAGTCTGTCACACCTAGCATGTGGAAGGTTAAGTCTGTCACACCAAGCATGTGGAAGGTTAAGCCTGTCACACCTAGCATGTGGAAGGTTAAGCCTCTTACACCTAGCATGTGGAAGGTTAAGTCTGTCACACCTAGCATGTGGAAGGTAAAGTCTGTCACACCTAGCATGTGGAATGTTAAGCCTGTCACACCTAGCATGTGGAAGGTTAAGTCTGTCACACCTAGCATGTGGAAGGTTAAGTCTGTCACACCTAGCATGTGGAAGGTTAAGTCTGTCACACCTAGCATGTGGAAGGTTAAGTCTGTCACACCTAGCATGTGGAAGGTTAAGTCTGTCACACCTAGCATGTGGAAGGTTAAGTCTGTCACACCTAGCATGTGGAAGGTTAAGTCTGTCACACCTAGCATGTGGAAGGTTAAGTCTGTCACACCTAGCATGTGGAAGGTTAAGTCTGTCACACTAGCATGTGGAAGGTTAAGCCTGTCACACCTAGCATGTGGAAGGTTAAGTCTGTCACACATAGCATGTGGAAGGTTAAGTCTGTCACACCTAGCATGTGGAAGGTTAAGTCTGTCACACCTAGCATGTGGAAGGTTAAGTCTGTCACACCTAGGTTAAGCCTGTCACACCTAGCATGTGGTAGGTTAAGTCTGTCACACCTAGCATGTGGAAGGTTAAGCCTGTCACACCTAGCATGTGGAAGGTTAAGCCTGTCACACCTAGCATGTGGAAGGTTAAGTCTGTCACACCTAGCATGTGGAAGGTTAAGTCTGTCACACCTAGCATGTGGAAGGTTAAGCCTGTCACACCTAGCATGTGGAAGGTTAAGTCTGTCACACCTAGCATGTGGAAGGTTAAGTCTGTCACACCTAGCATGTGGAAGGTTAAGTCTGTCACACCTAGCATGTGGAAGGTTAAGTCTGTCACACCTAGCATGTGGAAGGTTAAGCCTGTCACACCTAGCATGTGGAAGGTTAAGCCTGTCACACCTAGCATGTGGAAGGATAAGTCTGTCACACCTAGCATGTGGAAGGTTAAGTCTGTCACACCTAGCATGTGGAAGGTTAAGCCTGTCACACCTAGCATGTGGAAGGTTAAGTCTGTCACACCTAGCATGTGGAAGGTTAAGTCTGTCACACCTAGCATGAGGAAGGTTAAGTCTGTCACACCTAGCATGTGGAAGGTTAGGTCTGTCACACCTAGCATGTGGAAGGTTAAGTCTGTCACACCTAGCATGTGGAAGGTTAAGTCTGTCACACCTAGCATGTGGAAGGTTAAGTCTGTCACACCTAGCATGTGGAAGGTTAAGTCTGTCACACCTAGCATGTGGAAGGTTAGGTCTGTCACACCTAGCATGTGGAAGGTTAAGTCTGTCACACCTAGCATGTGGAAGGTTAAGTCTGTCACACCTTGCATGTGGAAGGTTAAGTCTGTCACACCTAGCATGTTGAAGGTTAAGCCTGTTACACCTAGCATGTGGAAGGTTAAGTCTGTCACACCTAGCATGTGGAAGGTTAAGCCTGTCACACCTAGCATGTGGAAGGTTAAGTCTGTCACACCTAGCATGTGGAAGGTTAAGTCTGTCACACATAGCATGTGGAAGGTTAAGCCTGTCACAGATTGCATGTGGAAGGTTAAGTCATTCACACCTAGCATGTGGTAGGTTAAGTCTGTCACACCTAGCATGTGGAAGGTTAAGTCTGTCACACCTAGCATGTGGAAGGTTAAGTCTGTCACACCTAGCATGTGGAAGGTTAAGTCTGTCACACCTGGCATGTGGAAGGTTAAGCCTGTCACACCTAGCATGTGGAAGGTTAAGTCTGTCACACCTAGCATGTGGAAGGTTAAGTCTGTCACACCTAGCATGTGGAAGGTTAAGTCTGTCACACCTGGCATGTGGAAGGTTAAGACTGTCACACCTAGCATGTGGAAGGTTAAGTCTGTCACACCTAGCATGTGGAAGGTTAAGTCTGTCACACCTAGCATGTGGAAGGTTAAGTCTGTCACACCTAGCATGTGGAAGGTTAAGCCTGTCACACCTAGCATGTGGAAGGTTAAGTCTGTCACACCTAGCATGTGGAAGGTTAAGTCTGTCACACCTAGCATGTGGAAGGTTAAGCCTGTCACACCTAGCATGTGGAAGGTTAAGCCTGTCACACCTAGCATGTGGAAGGTTAAGTCTGTCACACCTAGCATGTGGAAGGTTAAGTCTGTCACACCTAGCATGTGGAAGGTTAAGCCTGTCACACCTAGCATGTGGAAGGTTAAGTCTGTCACACCTAGCATGTGGAAGGTTAAGTCTGTCACACCTAGCATGTGGAAGGTTAAGTCTGTCACACCTAGCATGTGGAAGGTTAAGTCTGTCACACCTAGCATGTGGAAGGTTAAGCCTGTCACACCTAGCATGTGGAAGGTTAAGTCTGTCACACCTAGCATGTGGAAGGTTAAGTCTGTCACACCTAGCATGTGGAAGGTTAAGTCTGTCACACCTAGCATGTGGAAGGTTAAGTCTGTCACACCTAGCATGTGGAAGGTTAAGCCTGTCACACCTAGCATGTGGAAGGTTAAGTCTGTCACACCTAGCATGTGGAAGGTTAAGTCTGTCACACCTAGCATGTGGAAGGTTAAGTCTGTCACACCTAGCATGTGGAAGGTTAAGTCTGTCACACCTAGCATGTGGAAGGTTAAGTCTGTCACACCTAGCATGTGGAAGGTTAAGTCTGTCACACCTAGCATGTGGAAGGTTAAGTCTGTCACACCTAGCATGTGGAAGGTTAAGTCTGTCACACCTAGCATGTGGAAGGTTAAGCCTGTCACACCTAGCATGTGGAAGGTTAAGCCTGTCACACCTAGCATGTGGAAGGTTAAGTCTGTCACACCTAGCATGTGGAAGGTTAAGTCTGTCACACCTAGCATGTGGAAGGTTAAGTCTGTCACACCTAGCATGTGGAAGGTTAAGTCTGTCACACCTAGCATGTGGAAGGTTAAGCCTGTCACACCTAGCATGTGGAAGGTTAAGTCTGTCACACCTAGCATGTGGAAGGTTAAGCCTGTCACACCTAGCATGTGGAAGGTTAAGTCTGTCACACCTAGCATGTGGAAGGTTAAGTCTGTCACACCTAGCATGTGGAAGGTTAAGCCTGTCACACCTAGCATGTGGAAGGTTAAGCCTGTCACACCTAGCATGTGGAAGGTTAAGTCTGTGACACGTGGCTTGTGGAAGGTTAAGCCTGTCACACCTAGCATGTGGAAGGTTAAGTCTGTCACACCTAGCATGTGGAAGGTTAAGTCTGTCACACCTAGCATGAGGAAGGTTAAGTCTGTCACACCTAGCAAGTGTAAGGTTAAGTCTGTCACACCTAGCATGTGGAAGGTTAAGCCTGTCACACCTAGCATGTGGAAGGTTAAGTCTGTCACACCTGGCATGTGGAAGGTTAAGCCTGTCACACATAGCATGTGGAAGGTTAAGCCTGTCACACCTAGCATGTGGAAGGTTAAGCCTGTCACACCTAGCATGTGGAAGCTTAAGTCTGTCACACCTAGCATGTGGAAGGTTAAG
The DNA here is from genome assembly GCF_038502225.1 of Cherax quadricarinatus. Lineage (NCBI taxonomy): Eukaryota > Metazoa > Arthropoda > Malacostraca > Decapoda > Parastacidae > Cherax > Cherax quadricarinatus. The sequence goes on along the minus strand of NC_091325.1, from coordinate 34,805,145 downwards.
TCTGTCACACCTGGCATGTGGAAGGTTAAGCCTGTCACACCTAGCATGTGGAAGGTTAAGTATGTCACACCTAGCATGTGGAAGGTTAAGTCTGTCACACCTGGCATGTGGAAGGTTAAGTCTGTCACACCTGGCATGTGGAAGGTTAAGCCTGTCACACCTAGCATGTGGAAGGTTAAGTCTGTCACACATAGCATGTGGAAGGTTAAGTCTGTCACACCTAGCATGTGGAAGGTTAAGTCTGTCACACCTAGCATGTGGAAGGTTAAGTCTGTCACACCTAGGTTAAGCCTGTCACACCTAGCATGTGGTAGGTTAAGTCTGTCACACCTAGCATGTGGAAGGTTAAGCCTGTCACACCTAGCATGTGGAAGGTTAAGCCTGTCACACCTAGCATGTGGAAGGTTAAGTCTGTCACACCTAGCATGTGGAAGGTTAAGTCTGTCACACCTAGCATGTGGAAGGTTAAGCCTGTCACACCTAGCATGTGGAAGGTTAAGTCTGTCACACCTAGCATGTGGAAGGTTAAGTCTGTCACACCTAGCATGTGGAAGGTTAAGTCTGTCACACCTAGCATGTGGAAGGTTAAGTCTGTCACACCTAGCATGTGGAAGGTTAAGTCTGTCACACCTAGCATGTGGAAGGTTAAGCCTGTCACACCTAGCATGTGGAAGGTTAAGTCTGTCACACCTAGCATGAGGAAGGTTAAGTCTGTCACACCTAGCATGTGGAATGTTAAGCTCTGTCATACCTAGCATGTGGAAGGTTAAGTCTGTCACACCTAGCATGTGGAAGGTTAAGTCTGTCACACCTAGCATGTGGAAGGTTAAGTCTGTCACACCTAGCATGTGGAAGGTTAAGTCTGTCACACCTAGCATGTGGAAGGTTAAGTCTGTCACACCTAGCATGTGGAAGGTTAAGCTTGCACACCTAGCATGTGGAAGGTTAAGCCATTCACACCTAGCATGTTGAAGGTTAAGCCTGTCACACCTAGCATGTGGAAGGTTAAGTCTGTCACACCTAGCATGTGGAAGGTTACGTCTGTCACACCTAGCATGTGGAAGGTTAAGCCTGTCACACCTAGCATGTGGAAGGTTAAGTCTGTCACACCTAGCATGTGGAAGGTTAAGTCTGTCACACCTAGCATGTGGAAGGTTAAGCCTGTCACACCTAGCATGTGGTAGGTTAAGTCTGTCACACCTAGCATGTGGAAGGTTAAGCCTCTCACACCTAGCATGTGGAAGGTTAAGCCTGTCACACCTAGCATATGGAAGGTTAAGTCTGTCACATCTAGCATGTGGAAGGTTAAGCCTGTCACACCTAGCATGTGGAAGGTTAAGCCTGTCACACCTAGCATGTGGAAGGTTAAGTCTGTCACACCTAGCATGTGGAAGGTTACGTCTGTCACACCTAGCATGTGGAAGGTTAAGCCTGTCACACTTAGCATGTGGAAGGTTAAGTCTGTCACACCTAGCATGTGGAAGGTTAAGTCTGTCACACCTAGCATGAGGAAGGTTAAGTCTGTCACACCTAGCATGTGGAAGGTTAAGTCTGTCACACCTAGCATGTAGAAGGTTAAGTCTGTCACACCTGGCGTGTGGAAGGTTAAGCCTGTCACACATAGCATGTGGAAGGTTAAGCCTGTCACACCTAGCATGTGGAAGGTTAAGCCTGTCACACCTAGCATATGGAAGATTAAGTCTGTCACACCTAGCATGTGGAAGGTTAAGTCTGTCACACCTGGCATGTGGAAGGTTAAGCCTGTCACACCTAGCATGTGGAAGGTTAAGTATGTCACACCTAGCATGTGGAAGGTTAAGTCTGTCACACCTGGCATGTGGAAGGTTAAGTCTGTCACACCTGGCATGTGGAAGGTTAAGCCTGTCACACCTAGCATGTGGAAGGTTAAGTCTGTCACACCTAGCATGTGGAAGGTTAAGTCTGTCACACCTAGCATGTGGAAGGTTAAGTCTGTCACACCTAGCATGTGGAAGGTTAAGTCTGTCACACCTAGCATGTGGAAGGTTAAGTCTGTCACACCTAGGTTAAGCACACCTAGCATGTGAAGGTTAAGTCTGTCACACCTAGCATGTGGAAGGTTAAGCCTGTCACACCTAGCATGTGGAAGGTTAAGCCTGTCACACCTAGCATGTGGAAGGTTAAGTCTGTCACACCTAGCATGTGGAAGGTTAAGTCTGTCACACCTAGCATGTGGAAGGTTAAGCCTGTCACACCTAGCATGTGGAAGGTTAAGTCTGTCACACCTAGCATGTGGAAGGTTAAGTCTGTCACACCTAGCATGTGGAAGGTTAAGTCTGTCACACCTAGCATGTGGAAGGTTAAGTCTGTCACACCTAGCATGTGGTAGGTTAAGCCTGTCACACCTAGCATGTGGAAGGTTAAGCCTCTTCACACCTAGCATGTGGAAGGTTAAGTCTGTCACACCTAGCATGTGGAAGGTTAAGTCTGTCACACCTAGCATGTGGAAGGTTAAGCCTGTCACACCTAGCATGTGGAAGGTTAAGTCTGTCACACCTAGCATGTGGAAGGTTAAGTCTGTCACACCTAGCATGTGGAAGGTTAAGTCTGTCACACCTAGCATGTGGAAGGTTAAGTCTGTCACACCTAGCATGTGGAAGGTTAAGTCTGTCACACCTAGCATGTTAAGGTTAAGCCTGTCACACCTAGCATGTGGAAGGTTAAGTCTGTCACACCTAGCATGTGGAAGGTTAAGCCTGTCACACCTAGCATGTGGAAGGTTAAGTCTGTCACACCTAGCATGTGGAAGGTTAAGTCTGTCACACCTAGCATGTGGAAGGTTAAGCCTGTCACACCTAGCATGTGGAAGGTTAAGTCTGTCACACCTAGCATGTGGAAGGTTAAGTCTGTCACACCTAGCATGTGGAAGGTTAAGTCTGTCACACCTAGCATGTGGAAGGTTAAGTCTGTCACACCTAGCATGTGGAAGGTTAAGTCTGTCACACCTAGCATGTTGAAGGTTAAGTCTGTCACACCTAGCATGTGGAAGGCTAAGTCTGTCACACCTAGCATGTGGAAGGTTAAGTCTGTCACACCTAGCATGTGGAAGGTTAAGTCTGTCACACCTAGCATGTGGAAGGTTAAGTCTGTCACACCTAGCATGTGGAAGGTTAAGCCTGTCACACCTAGCATGTGGAAGGTTAAGCCTGTCACACCTAGCATGTGGAAGGTTAAGCCTGTCACACCTAGCATGTGGAAGGTTAAGCCTGTCACACCTAGCATGTGGAAGGTTAAGCCTGTCACACCTAGCATGTGGAAGGTTAAGTCTGTCACACCTAGCATGTGGAAGGTTAAGCCTGTCACACCTAGCATGTGGAAGGTTAAGTCTGTCACACCTAGCATGTGGAAGGTTAAGTCTGTCACACCTAGCATGTGGAAGGTTAAGCCTGTCACACCTAGCATGTGGAAGGTTAAGCCTGTCACACCTAGCATGTGGAAGGTTAAGCCTGTCACACCTAGCATGTGGAAGGTTAAGCCTGTCACACCTAGCATGTGGAAGGTTAAGTCTGTCACACCTAGCATGTGGAAGGTTAAGCCTGTCACACCTAGCATGTGGAAGGTTAAGTCTGTCACACCTAGCATGTGGAAGGTTAAGTCTGTCACACCTAGCATGTGGAAGGTTAAGTCTGTCACACCTAGCATGTGGAAGGTTAAGTCTGTCACACCTAGCATGTGGAAGGTTAAGCCTGTCACACCTAGCATGTGGAAGGTTAAGTCTGTCACACCTAGCATGTGGAAGGTTAAGTCTGTCACACCTAGCATGTGGAAGGTTAAGTCTGTCACACCTAGCATGTGGAAGGTTAAGTCTGTCACACCTAGCATGTGGAAGGTTAAGCCTGTCACACCTAGCATGTGGAAGGTTAAGCCTGTCACACCTAGCATGTGGAAGGTTAAGTCTGTCACACCTAGCATGTGGAAGGTTAAGTCTGTCACACCTAGCATGTGGAAGGTTAAGTCTGTCACACCTAGCATGTGGAAGGTTAAGCCTGTCACACCTAGCATGTGGAAGGTTAAGCCTGTCACACCTAGCATGTGGAAGGTTAAGTCTGTCACACCTAGCATGTGGAAGGTTAAGCCTGTCACACCTAGCATGTGGAAGGTTAAGTCTGTCACACCTAGCATGTGGAAGGTTAAGTCTGTCACACCTAGCATGTGGAAGGTTAAGCCTGTCACACCTAGCATGTCGAAGGTTAAGCCTGTCACACCTAGCATGTGGAAGGTTAAGCCTGACACACCTAGCATGTGGAAGGTTAAGTCTGTCACACCTAGCATGTGGAAGGTCTGTCACACCTAGCATGTGGAAGGTTAAGTCTGTCACACCTAGCTGTCACACCTGTGTGGAAGGTTAAGCCTGTCACACCTAGCATGTGGAAGGTTAAGTCTGTCACACCTAGCATGTGGAAGGTTAAGTCTGTCACACCTAGCATGTGGAAGGTTAAGCCTGTCACACCTAGCATGTGGAAGGTTAAGTCTGTCACACCTAGCATGTGGAAGGTTAAGTCTGTCACACCTAGCATGTGGAAGGTTAAGTCTGTCACACCTGGCATGTGGAAGGTTAAGCCTGTCACACCTAGCATGTGGAAGGTTAAGTCTGTCACACCTAGCATGTGGAAGGTTAAGTCTGTCACACCTAGCATGTGGAAGGTTAAGTCTGTCACACATGGCATGTGGAAGGTGAAGTAAGCCTGTCACACCTAGCATGTGGAAGGTTAAGTCTGTCACACCTAGCATGTGGAAGGTTAAGTCTGTCACACCTAGCATGTGGAAGGTTAAGTCTGTCACACCTATCATGTTGAAGGTTAAGACTGTCACACCTCGCCTGTGGAAGGTTAAGCCTGTCACACCTAGCATGTGGAAGGTTAAGTCTGTCACACCTAGCATGTGGAAGGTTAAGCCTGTCACACCTAGCATGTGGAAGGTTAAGCCTGTCACACCTAGCATGTGGAAGGTTAAGTGTCTGTCACACCTAGCATGTGGAAGGTTAAGTCTGTCACACCTAGCATGTGGAAGGTTAAGTCTGTCACACCTAGCATGTGGAAGGTTAAGTCTGTCACACCTAGCATGTGGAAGGTTAAGTCTGTCACACCTAGCATGTGGAAGGTTAAGTCTGTCACACCTAGCATGTTGAAGGTTAAGCCTGTTACACCTAGCATGTGGAAGGTTAAGTCTGTCACACCTAGAATGTGGAAGGTTAAGCCTGTCACACCTAGCATGTGGAAGGTTAAGTCTGTCACACCTAGCATGTGGAAGGTTAAGTCTGTCACACATAGCATGTGGAAGGTTAAGCCTGTCACACCTAGCATGTGGAAGGTTAAGTCTGTCACACCTAGCATGTGGAAGGTTAAGTCTGTCACACCTAGCATGTGGAAGGTTAAGTCTGTCACACCTAGCATGTGGAAGGTTAAGTCTGTCACACCTAGCATGTGGAAGGTTAAGCTTGTCACTCCTAGCATGTGGAAGGTTAAGCACACCTAGCATGTCACACCTAGCATGTGGAAGGTTAAGCCTGTCACACCTAGCATGTGGAAGGTTAAGCCTGTCACACCTAGCATGTGGAAGGTTAAGTCTGTCACACCTAGCATGTGGAAGGTTAAGTCTGTCACACCTAGCATGTGGAAGGTTAAGTGTCACACCTAGCATGTGGAAGGTTAAGTCTGTCACACCTAGCATGTGGAAGGTTAAGTCTGTCACACCTAGCATGTGGAAGGTTAAGTCTGTCACACCTAGCATGTGGAAGGTTAAGCCTGTCACACCTAGCATGTGGAAGGTTAAGCCTGTCACACCTAGCATGTGGAAGGTTAAGCCTGTCACACCTAGCATGTGGAAGGTTAAGTCTGTCACACCTAGCATGTGGAAGGTTAAGCCTGTCACACCTAGCATGTGGAAGGTTAAGTCTGTCACACCTAGCATGTGGAAGGTTAAGTCTGTCACACCTAGCATGTGGAAGGTTAAGTCTGTCACACCTAGCATGTGGAAGGTTAAGTCTGTCACACCTAGCATGTGGAAGGTTAAGCCTGTCACACCTAGCATGTGGAAGGTTAAGTCTGTCACACCTAGCATGTGGAAGGTTAAGTCTGTCACACCTAGCATGTGGAAGGTTAAGCCTGTCACACCTAGCATGTGGAAGGTTAAGTCTGTCACACCTAGCATGTGGAAGGTTAAGTCTGTCACACATAGCATGTGGAAGGTTAAGCCTGTCACACCTAGCATGTGGAAGGTTAAGTCATTCACACCTAGCATGTGGTAGGTTAAGTCTGTCACACCTAGCATGTGGAAGGTTAAGTCTGTCACACCTAGCATGTGGAAGGTTAAGTCTGTCACACCTAGCATGTGGAAGGTTAAGTCTGTCACACCTAGCATGTTGAAGGTTAAACCTGTTACACCTAGCATGTGGAAGGCTAAGTCTGTCACACCTAGCATGTGGAAGGTTAAGCATGTCACACCTAGCATGTGGAAGGTTAAGTCTGTCACACCTAGCATGTGGAAGGTTAAGTCTGTCACACCTAGCATGTGGAATGTTAAGCCTGTCACACCTAGCATGTGGAAGGTTAAGCCATTCACACCTAGCATGTTGAAGGTTAAGCCTGTCACACCTAGCATGTGGAAGGTTAAGCCTGTCACACCTAGCATGTGGAAGGTTAAGTCTGTCACACCTAGCATGTGGAAGGTGAAGTCTGTCAATCCTAGCATGTGGAAGGTTAAGCCTGTCACACCTAGCATGTCGAAGGTTAAGCCTGTCACACCTAGCATGTGGAAGGTTAAGCCTGTCACACCTAGCATGTGGAAGGTTAAGTCTGTCACACCTAGCATGTGGAAGGTTAAGTCTGTCACACCTAGCATGTGGAAGGTTAAGTCTGTCACACCTAGCATGTGGAAGGTTAAGCCTGTCACACCTAGCATGTGGAAGGTTAAGCCTGTCACACCTAGCATGTGGAAGGTTAAGCCTGTCACACCTAGCATGTGGAAGGTTAAGCCTGTCACACCTAGCATGTGGAAGGTTAAGTCTGTCACACCTAGCATGTGGAAGGTTAAGGCTGTCACACCTAGCATGTGGAAGGTTAAGTCTGTCACACCTAGCATGTGGAAGGTTAAGTCTGTCACACCTAGCATGTGGAAGGTTAAGTCTGTCACACATAGCATGTGGAAGGTTAAGCCTGTCACACCTAGCATGTGGAAGGTTAATGCATTCACACCTAGCATGTGGAAGGTTAAGTCTGTCACACCTAGCATGTGGAAGGTTAAGTCTGTCACACCTAGCATGTGGAAGGTTAAGTCTGTCACACCTAGCATGTGGAAGGTTAAGTCTGTCACACCTAGCATGTTGAAGGTTAAACCTGTTACACCTAGCATGTGGAAGGCTAAGTCTGTCACACCTAGCATGTGGAAGGTTAAGCCTGTCACACCTAGCATGTGGAAGGTTAAGTCTGTCACACCTAGCATGTGGAAGGTTAAGTCTGTCACACCTAGCATATGGAATGTTAAGCCTGTCACACCTAGCATGTGGAAGGTTAAGCCATGTCACACCTAGCATGTGGAAGGTTAAGCCTGTCACACCTAGCATGTGGAAGGTTAAGCCTGTCACACCTAGCATGTGGAAGGTTAAGTCTGTCACACCTAGCATGTGGAAGGTGAAGTCTGTCAACCTAGCATGTGGAAGGTTAAGCCTGTCACACCTAGCATGTCGAAGGTTAAGGTTAGCATGTGGAAGGTTAAGCCTGTCACACCTAGCATGTGGAAGGTTAAGTCTGTCACACCTAGCATGTGGAAGGTTAAGTCTGTCACACCTAGCATGTGGAAGGTTAAGTCTGTCACACCTAGCATGTGGAAGGTTAAGCCTGTCACACCTAGCATGTGGAAGGTTAAGCCTGTCACACCTAGCATGTGGAAGGTTAAGCCTGACACACCTAGCATGTGGAAGGTTAAGCCTGTCACACCTAGCATGTGGAAGGTTAAGTCTGTCACACCTAGCATGTGGAAGGTTAAGTCTGTCACACCTAGCATGTGGAAGGTTAAGCCTGTCACACCTAGCATGTGGAAGGTTAAGTCTGTCACACCTAGCATGTGGAAGGTTAAGTCTGTCACACCTAGCATGTGGAAGGTTAAGTCTGTCACACCTAGCATGTGGAAGGTTAAGTCTGTCACACCTAGCATGTGGAAGGTTAAGTCTGTCACACCTAGCATGTGGAAGGTTAAGCTTGTCACACCTAGCATGTGGAAGGTTAGGCCATTCACACCTAGCATGTTGAAGGTTAAGCCTGTCACACCTAGCATGTGGAAGGTTAAGCCTGTCACACCTAGCATGTGGAAGGTTAAGTCTGTCACACCTAGCATGTGGAAGGTTAAGTCTGTCACACCTAGCATGTGGAAGGTTAAGCCTGTCACACCTAGCATGTGGAAGGTTAAGTCTGTCACACCTAGCATGTGGAAGGTTAATTCTGTCACACCTAGCATGTGGAAGGTTAAGTCTGTCACACCTAGCATGTGGAAGGTTAAGTCTGTCACACCTAGCATGTGGAAGGTTAAGTCTGTCACACCTAGCATGTGGAAGGTTAAGCTTGTCACACCTAGCATGTGGAAGGTTAATCCATTCACACCTAGCATGTTGAAGGTTAAGCCTGTCACACCTAGCATGTGGAAGGTTAAGTCTGTCACACCTAGCATGTGGAAGGTTAAGTCTGTCACACCTAGCATGTGGAAGGTTAAGCCTGTCACACCTAGCATGTGGAAGGTTAAGCCTGTCATACCTAGCATGTGGAAGGTTAAGCCTGTCACACCTAGCATGTGGAAGGTTAAGTCTGTCACACCTAGCATGTGGAAGGTTAAGCCTGTCACACTTAGCATGTGGAAGGTTAAGCCTGTCCCACCTAGCATGTGGAAGGTTAAGCCTGTCACACCTAGCATGTGGAAGGTTAAGCCTGTCACACCTAGCATGTGGAAGGTTAAGTCTGTCACACCTAGCATGTGGAAGGTTAAGCCTGTCACACCTAGCATGTGGAAGGTTAAGTCTGTCACACCTAGCATGTGGAAGATTAAGTCTGTCACACCTAGCATGTGGAAGGTTAAGTCTGTCACACCTAGAATGTGGAAGGTTAAGTCTGTCACACCTGGCATGTGGAAGGTTAAGCCTGTCACACCTAGCATGTGGAAGGTTAAGTCTGTCACACCTAGCATGTGGAAGGCTAAGTCTGTCACACCTAGCATGTGGAAGGTTAAGCCTGTCACACCTAGCATGTGGAAGGTTAAGTCTGTCACACCTAGCATGTGGAAGGTTAAGTCTGTCACACCTAGCATGTGGAATGTTAAGCCTGTCACACCTAGCATGTGGAAGGTTAAGCCATTCACACCTAGCATGTTGAAGGTTAAGCCTGTCACACCTAGCATGTGGAAGGTTAAGCCTGTCACACCTAGCATGTGGAAGGTTAAGTCTGTCACACCTAGCATGTGGAAGGTGAAGTCTGTCAACCTAGCATGTGGAAGGTTAAGCATGTCACACCTAGCATGTGGAAGGTTAAGCCTGTCACACCTAGCATGTGGAAGGTTAAGTCTGTCACACCTAGCATGTGGAAGGTTAAGTCTGTCACACCTAGCATGTGGAAGGTTAAGTCTGTCAAACCTAGCATGTGGAAGGTTAAGTCTGTCACACCTAGCATGTGGAAGGATAAGCCTGTCACACCTAGCATGTGGAAGGTTAAGCCAGTCACACCTAGCATGTGGAAGGTTAAGCCTGTCACACCTAGCATGTGGAAGGTTAAGTCTGTCACACCTAGCATGTGGAAGGTTAAGTCTGTCACACCTAGCATGTGGAAGGTTAAGTCTGTCACACCTAGCATGTGGAAGGTTAAGTCTGTCACACCTAGCATGTGGAAGGTTAAGTCTGTCACACCTAGCATGTGGAAGGTTAAGTCTGTCACACCTAGCATGTGGAAGGTTAAGTCTGTCACACCTAGCATGTGGAAGGTTAAGCTTGTCACACCTAGCATGTGGAAGGTTAAGCCATGTCACACCTAGCATGTGGAAGGTTAAGCCTGTCACACCTAGCATGTGGAAGGTTAAGACTGTCACACCTAGCATGTGGAAGGTTAAGTCTGTCACACCTAGCATGTGGAAGGTTAAGTCTGTCACACCTAGCATGTGGAAGGTTAAGTCTGTCACACCTAGCATGTGGAAGGTTAAGCCTGTCACACCTAGCATGTGGAAGGTTAAGTCTGTCACACCTAGCATGTGGAAGGTTAATTCTGTCACACCTAGCATGTGGAAGGTTAAGTCTGTCACACCTAGCATGTGGAAGGTTAAGTCTGTCACACCTAGCATGTGGAAGGTTAAGTCTGTCACACCTAGCATGTGGAAGGTTAAGCTTGTCACACCTAGCATGTGGAAGGTTAAGCCATTCACACCTAGCATGTTGAAGGTTAAGCCTGTCACACCTAGCATGTGGAAGGTTAAGTCTGTCACACCTAGCATGTGGAAGGTTAAGTCTGTCACACCTAGCATGTGGAAGGTTAAGCCTGTCACACCTAGCATGTCGAAGGTTAAGCCTGTCATACCTAGCATGTGGAAGGTTAAGCCTGTCACACCTAGCATGTGGAAGGTTAAGTCTGTCACACCTAGCATGTGGAAGGTTAAGCCTGTCACACTTAGCATGTGGAAGGTTAAGCCTGTCCCACCTAGCATGTGGAAGGTTAAGCCTGTCACACCTAGCATGTGGAAGGTTAAGCCTGTCACACCTAGCATGTGGAAGGTTAAGTCTGTCACACCTAGCATGTGGAAGGTTAAACCTGTCACACCTAGCATGTGGAAGGTTAAGTCTGTCACACCTAGCATGTGGAAGATTAAGTCTGTCACACCTAGCATGTGGAAGGTTAAGTCTGTCACACCTAGAATGTGGAAGGTTAAGTCTGTCACACCTGGCATGTGGAAGGTTAAGCCTGTCACACCTAGCATGTGGAAGGTTAAGTCTGTCACACCTAGCATGTGGAAGGTTAAGTCTGTCACACCTAGCATGTGGAAGGTTAAGCCTTTCACACCTAGCATGTGGAAGGTTAAGTCTGTCACACCTAGCATGTGGAAGGTTAAGCCTGTCACACCTAGCATGTGGAATGTTAAGCCTGTCACACCTAGCATGTGGAAGGTTAAGTCTGTCACACCTATCATGTGGAAGGTTAAGTCTGTCACACCTAGCATGTGGAAGGTTAAGTCTGTCACACCTAGCATGTGGAAGGTTAAGTCTGTCACACCTAGCATGTGGAAGGTTAAGCCTTTCACACCTAGCATGTGGAAGGTTAAGTCTGTCACACCTAGCATGTGGAAGGTTAAGCCTGTCACACCTAGCATGTGGAAGGTTAAGCCTGTCACACCTAGCATGTGGAAGGATAAGTCTGTCACACCTAGCATGTGGAAGGTTAAGTCTGTCACACCTAGCATGTGGAAGGTTAAGCCTGTCACACCTAGCATGTGGAAGGTTAAGTCTGTCACACCTAGCATGTGGAAGGTTAAGTCTGTCACACCTAGCATGTGGAAGGTTAAGTCTGTCACACCTAGCATGTGGAAGGTTAAGTCTGTCACACCTAGCATGTGGAAGGTTAAGTCTGTCACACCTGGCATGTGGAAGGTTAAGCCTGTCACACATAGCATGTGGAAGGTTAAGCCTGTCACACCTAGCATGTGGAAGGTTAAGCCTGTCACACCTAGCATGTGGAAGCTTAAGTCTGTCACACCTAGCATGTGGAAGGTTAAGTCTGTCACACCTGGCATGTGGAAGGTTAAGCCTGTCACACCTAGCATGTGGAAGGTTAAGTCTGTCACACCTAGCATGTGGAAGGTTAAGTCTGTCACACCTGGCATGTGGAAGGTTAAGTCTGTCACACCTGGCATGTGGAAGGATAAGCCTGTCACACCTAGCATGTGGAAGGTTAAGTCTGTCACACCTAGCATGTGGAAGGTTAAGTCTGTCACACCTAGCATGTGGAAGGTTAAGTCTGTCACACCTAGCATGTGGAAGGTTAAGTCTGTCACACACCTAGATTAAGCCTGTCACACCTAGCATGTGGTAGGTTAAGTCTGTCACACCTAGCATGTGGAAGGTTAAGCCTGTCACACCTAGCATGTGGAAGGTTAAGCCTGTCACACCTAGCATGTGGAAGGTTAAGTCTGTCACACCTAACATGTGGAAGGTTAAGTCTGTCACACCTAGCATGTGGAAGGTTAAGCCTCTCACACCTAGCATGTGGAAGGTTAAGTCTGTCACACCTAGCATGTGGAAGGTTAAGTCTGTCACACCTAGCATGTGGAAGGTTAAGACTGTCACACCTAGCATGTGGAAGGTTAAGTCTGTCACACCTTGCATGTGGAAGGTTAAGCCTGTCACACATAGCATGTGGAAGGTTAAGCCTGTCACACCTAGCATGTGGAAGGTTAAGCCTGTCACACCTAGCATGTGGAAGGTTAAGTCTGTCACATCTAGCATGTGGAAGGTTAAGCCTGTCACACCTAGCATGTGGAAGGTTAAGTCTGTCACACCTAGCATGTGGAAGGTTAAGTCTGTCACACCTAGCATGTGGAAGGTTAAGTCTGTCACACCTAGCATGTGGAAGGTTAAGTCTGTCACACCTAGCATGTGGAAGGTTAAGCTTGTCACACCTAGCATGTGGAAGGTTAAGCCATTCACACCTAGCATGTTGAAGGTTAAGCCTGTCACACCTAGCATGTGGAAGGTTAAGCCTGTCACACCTAGCATGTGGAAGGTTAAGTCTGTCACACCTAGCATGTGGAAGGTTAAGTCTGTCACACCTAGCATGTGGAAGGTTAAGCCTGTCACACCTAGCATGTGGAAGGTTAAGTCTGTCACACCTAGCATGTGGAAGGTTAAGTCTGTCACACCTAGCATGTGGAAGGTTAAGTCTGTCACACCTAGCATGTGGAAGGTTAAGTCTGTCACACCTAGCATGTGGAAGGTTAAGTCTGTCACACCTAGCATGTGGAAGGTTAAGCTTGTCACACCTAGCATGTGGAAGGTTAAGCCATTCATACCTAGCATGTTGAAGGTTAAGCCTGTCACACCTAGCATGTGGAAGGTTAAGCCTGTCACACACCTAGATTAAGCCTGTCACACCTAGCATGTGGTAGGTTAAGTCTGTCACACCTAGCATGTGGAAGGTTAAGCCTGTCACACCTAGCATGTGGAAGGTTAAGCCTGTCACACCTAGCATGTGGAAGGTTAAGCCTGTCACACCTAGCATGTGGAAGGTTATGTCTGTCACACCTAACATGTGGAAGGTTAAGTCTGTCACACCTAGCATGTGGAAGGTTAAGCCTCTCACACCTAGCATGTGGAAGGTTAAGTCTGTCACACCTAGCATGTGGAAGGTTAAGTCTGTCACACCTAGCATGTGGAAGGTTAAGTCTGTCACACCTAGCATGTGGAAGGTTAAGTCTGTCACACCTTGCATGTGGAAGGTTAAGCCTGTCACACATAGCATGTGGAAGGTTAAGCCTGTCACACCTAGCATGTGGAAGGTTAAGCCTGTCACACCTAGCATGTGGAAGGTTAAGTCTGTCACATCTAGCATGTGGAAGGTTAAGCCTGTCACACCTAGCATGTGGAAGGTTAAGTCTGTCACACCTAGCATGTGGAAGGTTAAGTCTGTCACACCTAGCATGTGGAAGGTTAAGTCTGTCACACCTAGCATGTGGAAGGTTAAGTCTGTCACACCTAGCATGTGGAAGGTTAAGCTTGTCACACCTAGCATGTGGAAGGTTAAGCCATTCACACCTAGCATGTTGAAGGTTAAGCCTGTCACACCTAGCATGTGGAAGGTTAAGCCTGTCACACCTAGCATGTGGAAGGTTAAGTCTGTCACACCTAGCATGTGGAAGGTTAAGTCTGTCACACCTAGCATGTGGAAGGTTAAGCCTGTCACACCTAGCATGTGGAAGGTTAAGTCTGTCACACCTAGCATGTGGAAGGTTAAGTCTGTCACACCTAGCATGTGGAAGGTTAAGTCTGTCACACCTAGCATGTGGAAGGTTAAGTCTGTCACACCTAGCATGTGGAAGGTTAAGTCTGTCACACCTAGCATGTGGAAGGTTAAGCTTGTCACACCTAGCATGTGGAAGGTTAAGCCATTCGTACCTAGCATGTTGAAGGTTAAGCCTGTCACACCTAGCATGTGGAAGGTTAAGCCTGTCACACCTAGCATGTGCAAGGTTAAGCCTGTCACACCTAGCATGTGGAAGGTTAAGTCTGTCACACCTAGCATGTGGAAGGTTAAGCCTGTCACACCTAGCATGTCGAAGGTTAAGCCTGTCATACCTAGCATGTGGAAGGTTAAGCCTGTCACACCTAGCATGTGGAAGGTTAAGTCTGTCACACCTAGCATGTGGAAGGTTAAGCCTGTCACACCTAGCATGTGGAAGGTTAAGCCTGTCACACCTAGCATGTGGAAGGTTAAGCCTGTCACACCTAGCATGTGGAAGGTTAAGCCTGTCACACCTAGCATGTGGAAGGTTAAGTCTGTCACACCTAGCATGTGGAAGGTTAAGCCTGTCACATCTACCATGTGGAAGGTTAAGTCTGTCACACCTAGCATGTGGAAGGTTAAGCCTGTCACACCTAGCATGTGGAAGGTTAAGTCTGCCACACCTAGCATGTGGAAGGTTAAGCCTGTCACACCTAGCATGTGGAAGGTTAAGTCTGTCACACCTAGCATGTGGAAGGTTAAGTCTGTCACACCTAGCATGTGGAAGGTTAAGTCTGTCATACCTAGCATGTGGAAGGTTAAGTCTGTCACACCTAGCATGTGGAAGGTTAAGCCTGTCACACCTAGCATGTGGAAGGTTAAGTCTGTCACACCTAGCATGTGAAAGGTTAAGCCTGTCACACCTAGCATGTGGAAGGTTAAGTCTGTCACACCTAGCATGTGGAAGGTTAAGTCTGTCACACCTAGCATGTGGAAGGTTAAGTCTGTCACACCTAGCATGTGGAAGGTTAAGTCTGTCACACCTAGCATGTGGAAGGTTAAGTCTGTCACACCTAGCATGTGGAAGGTTAAGCTTGTCACACCTAGCATGTGGAAGGTTAAGCCATTCACACCTAGCATGTTGAAGGTTAAGCCTGTCACACCTAGCATGTGGAAGGTTAAGCCTGTCACACCTAGCATGTGGAAGGTTAAGTCTGTCACACCTAGCATGTGGAAGGTTAAGTCTGTCACACCTAGCATGTGGAAGGTTAAGCCTGTCACACCTAGCATGTGGAAGGTTAGGTCTGTCACACCTAGCATGTGGAAGGTTAAGTCTGTCACACCTAGCATGTGGAAGGTTAAGTCTGTCACATCTAGCATGTGGAAGGTTAAGTCTGTCACACCTAGCATGTGGAAGGTTAAGTCTGTCACACCTAGCATGTGGAAGGTTAAGCTTGTCACACCTAGCATGTGGAAGGTTAAGCCATTCATACCTAGCATGTTGAAGGTTAAGCCTGTCACACCTAGCATGTGGAAGGTTAAGCCTGTCACACCTAGCATGTGCAAGGTTAAGCCTGTCACACCTAGCATGTGGAAGGTTAAGTCTGTCACACCTAGCATGTGGAAGGTTAAGCCTGTCACACCTAGCATGTCGAAGGTTAAGCCTGTCATACCTAGCATGTGGAAGGTTAAGCCTGTCACACCTAGCATATGGAAGGTTAAGTCTGTCACACCTAGCATGTGGAAGGTTAAGCCTGTCACACCTAGCATGTGGAAGGTTAAGACTGTCCCACCTAGCATGTGGAAGGTTAAGCCTGTCACACCTAGCATGTGGAAGGTTAAGCCTGTCACACCTAGCATGTGGAAGGTTAAGTCTGTCACACCTAGCATGTGGAAGGTTAAGCCTGTCACACCTAGCATGTGGAAGGTTAAGTCTGTCACACCTAGCATGTGGAAGGTTAAGTCTGTCACACCTAGCATGTGGAAGGTTAAGCCTGTCACACCTAGCATGTGGAAGGTTAAGTCTGTCACACCTAGCATGTGGAAGGTTAAGTCTGTCACACCTAGCATGTGGAAGGTTAAGTCTGTCACACCTAGCATGTGGAAGGTTAAGTCTGTCACACCTAGCATGTGGAAGGTTAAGTCTGTCACACCTAGCATGTGGAAGGTTAAGTCTGTCACACCTAGCATGTGGAAGGTTAAGTCTGTCACACCTAGCATGTGGAAGGTTAAGTCTGTCACACCTAGCATGTGGAAGGTTAAGTCTGTCACACCTAGCATGTGGAAGGTTAAGTCTGTCACACCTAGCATGTGGAAGGTTAAGCCTGTCACACCTAGCATGTGGAAGGTTAAGTCTGTCACACCTAGCATGTGGAAGGTTAAGTCTGTCACACCTAGCATGTGGAAGGTTAAGTCTGTCACACCTAGCATGTGGAAGGTTAAGTCTGTCACACCTAGCATGTGGAAGGTTAAGCCTGTCACACCTAGCATGTGGAAGGTTAAGTCTGTCACACCTAGCATGTGGAAGGTTAAGTCTGTCACACCTAGCATGTGGAAGGTTAAGTCTGTCACACCTAGCATGTGGAAGGTTAAGTCTGTCACACCTAGCATGTGGAAGGTTAAGTCTGTCACACCTAGCATGTTGAAGGTTAAGTCTGTCACACCTAGCATGTGGAAGGTTAAGTCTGTCACACCTAGCATGTGGAAGGTTAAGTCTGTCACACCTAGCATGTTGAAGGTTAAGTCTGTCACACCTAGCATGTGGAAGGTTAAGTCTGTCACACCTAGCATGTGGAAGGTTAAGTCTGTCACACCTAGCATGTGGAAGGTTAAGTCTGTCACACCTAGCATGTGGAAGGTTAAGTCTGTCACACCTAGCATGTGGAAGGTTAAGTCTGTCACACCTAGCATGTGGAAGGTTAAGTCTGTCACACCTAGCATGTGGAAGGTTAAGTCTGTCACACCTAGCATGTGGAAGGTTAAGTCTGTCACACCTAGCATGTGGAAGGTTAAGACTGTCCCACCTAGCATGTGGAAGGTTAAGCCTGTCACACCTAGCATGTGGAAGGTTAAGCCTGTCACACCTAGCATGTGGAAGGTTAAGTCTGTCACACCTAGCATGTGGAAGGTTAAGCCTGTCACACCTAGCATGTGGAAGGTTAAGTCTGTCACACCTAGCATGTGGAAGGTTAAGTCTGTCACACCTAGCATGTGGAAGGTTAAGCCTGTCACACCTAGCATGTGGAAGGTTAAGTCTGTCACACCTAGCATGTGGAAGGTTAAGTCTGTCACACCTAGCATGTGGAAGGTTAAGTCTGTCACACCTAGCATGTGGAAGGTTAAGTCTGTCACACCTAGCATGTGGAAGGTTAAGTCTGTCACACATAGCATGTGGAAGGTTAAGTCTGTCACACCTAGCATGTGGAAGGTTAAGTCTGTCACACCTAGCATGTGGAAGGTTAAGTCTGTCACACCTAGCATGTGGAAGGTTAAGTCTGTCACACCTAGCATGTGGAAGGTTAAGTCTGTCACACCTAGCATGTGGAAGGTTAAGTCTGTCACACCTAGCATGTGGAAGGTTAAGTCTGTCACACCTAGCATGTGGAAGGTTAAGTCTGTCACACCTAGCATGTGGAAGGTTAAGTCTGTCACACCTAGCATGTGGAAGGTTATGTCTGTCACACCTAGCATGTGGAAGGTTAAGCCTGTCACACCTAGCATGTGGAAGGTTAAGTCTGTCACACCTAGCATGTGGAAGGTTAAGTCTGTCACACCTAGCATGTGGAAGGTTAAGTCTGTCACACCTAGCATGTGGAAGGTTAAGTCTGTCACACCTAGCATGTGGAAGGTTAAGTCTGTCACACCTAGCATGTTGAAGGTTAAGTCTGTCACACCTAGCATGTGGAAGGTTAAGTCTGTCACACCTAGCATGTGGAAGGTTAAGTCTGTCACACCTAGCATGTTGAAGGTTAAGTCTGTCACACCTAGCATGTGGAAGGTTAAGTCTGTCACACCTAGCATGTGGAAGGTTAAGTCTGTCACACCTAGCATGTGGAAGGTTAAGTCTGTCACACCTAGCATGTGGAAGGTTAAGTCTGTCACACCTAGCATGTGGAAGGTTAAGTCTGTCACACCTAGCATGTGGAAGGTTAAGTCTGTCACACCTAGCATGTGGAAGGTTAAGTCTGTCACACCTAGCATGTGGAAGGTTAAGTCTGTCACACCTAGCATGTGGAAGGTTAAGTCTGTCACACCTAGCATGTGGAAGGTTAAGTCTGTCACACCTAGCATGTGGAAGGTTAAGTCTGTCACACCTAGCATGTGGAAGGTTAAGTCTGTCACACCTAGCATGTGGAAGGTTAAGTCTGTCACACCTAGCATGTGGAAGGTTAAGTCTGTCACACCTAGCATGTGGAAGGTTAAGTCTGTCACACCTAGCATGTGGAAGGTTAAGTCTGTCACACCTAGCATGTGGAAGGCTCTTCACTTGTGATTGTCATTCTCTCTGATTTAGTTCTTCACAAATATCAATTAAAGTCTGCAAGTAGCTACACTGTTTATAAATGTACTGTATTACAAAATTTAGTGAATTTCTAAAACTCTATACAAATTTTCTCAGTTTTATGTTTTTATCTTTAAATTCTTATTATTTTATCTAGGGGAACTAGTGTTCTAATTGTTGACTCACTTTCCACAGGTAAAGTTATGAAACAGAGTGACATGATCTTTCTGTGTGTGAAACCTCACCTTCTAAGGAAGATGATAAATGAGTTGAATATATTGGAAGCAGACCACAACTCACTCTTTATTTCTATTGTCTCACGTTATGATTTGAATACTTTAGAAGAGGTAAGTTGATTCATCCATGTTCAAGTAATGTTTCTGTTGCAGCTTTCCTTTCTTTTAAAAACATTTGAAGAAATGCAGTCTTCTATAATAAGAAATAAAAGATACAAGTTAAGAAAAATTTATACTTTCATGTTTCATTTTTTTTTTTAACTTAAGTAGAATTTCTTCAGTTTTCCCAACATGCAGTGACATTTTGCTGTCTATTAATCTTTTAACATTCCAAGACCCTATTCAAATTGAGCTCTGGAAAGGCTCCAGAACTCAGTTTGAACATAGAATTGTCAGCGTGTCAGCGTGCCTCGTTGTGCTCCGGGTTTTCTCGTGTTTTCACGGTCGCTCTTACGTGCTAGAACTTTAATTTGTGCCATCAATCCTATACGATATATCCCTCTAGCGCCTGGAACCAATCTTGGGCGGAAAACATTATATACGGAGTCAAAAAAGGAGAATTAGTGTGCACCACCTAGCAGAGTTTACTGCCAGAGGGGAATCATAGGCCCGTGTGCCGTGTGCAAAATAATAATAATAGAACTTTTCTTTGTCAGAGGAAAGAAAGTCTCCCTGATAACATTGTGTATACACAGTGTATAGTGTATACTACAGTGGCTCCCTAGTATATAGATGATAAAGGCTAAAGTGTCATTTGAAAACAGGTGAATTTGTAAATGAAGTGATAAGCCTATAGAGGCAGGTGCCAGAAGTCGCCAGAAACTTACCACAGGTCAGCTGTTTTTAATAATCTTCCTGGCCTGCTAGTGTACTCGCATATAATCTTCCTGGCCTGCTAGTGTACTCGCATATAATCTAGTGATACCAGTGAATAGCAGAATACAGTGTTGTAGTAGCAACTAACCAGTATTATAATGGTACTTAGTGGAGTGGAGTGACTTTCATTAGTTTCTTTTTCTTGAAATACCAGACGTTACTGTGAATTTCATATAACCTGTAGTTACCAGCGGTCGCAATATACACAACGAGAAGCAATTATTACTACAGAAAAAGCGTCCTTCCTCCAAAATTTCCACCAGTCAACTATAGTGATAATACAGCATTTATTGTGGTGGAGACGAAAAAAAAACTAGAACAGCTAGATACAGCGATTGATAAACAAGGGTTGAGGCTCGACCGTTCGTCACTGTAGGAGCTGCCAGCAGTCACCGGTTCTTCAACACGCAAGTTATACTTTTGTATCAATCAAATCACATATTACTCGGGTAGATAATTTCAAGTAGATCCTTCATGTGTTAGCCCAAATCACCGACCAGTATGTTTTAAATAAGTGACCCACTGATCAGATCAGATCGACTAGTCCGAACCCTCGACTGGTCTGAACCCTTGACTGGTCCGAACCCTTGACTGGTTTCAAACGGATTCGTTGAACAATAAAGCAGACTGTAAATGGATGGGGTTGTAGGCGCCCTTATCAAACACAAACAATAAATATAAATCAGGAACGTACACGGTAAGCTGTCCAATATACAAGTACAGTTAGAAATAGAAATACAAATAGCTAGTGCTTCATTTAAGGAGGTTATTAATAGAATATTCAAGAGGTTGCTAGTAGAATTACAGTAAATCAATCATTCAAATCATTATGAAACCCTGTGTAGTCTGCGGCCAATCAAACAAACGGGCTTCCACATGGATAAATTGTCATTTTTGTGGAAATTGGTGTCACGCCCCTTGTGCAGATATCCAAGAACTATCTACAAGCAGTATTAAAACAGGGAAGTGTTTTTCGGTATGCCCAAATGAGATAAATCTGTGGATTAAAATCACAAGGGTATTAAAAGAGGATAACATCAAAGCTGCTTTCATAGAAAACCTGGAAGCTTTCTACAACAGATGGGAACATAAAAAGTCTGGGCTGAATGGTACTGCCCTTGATACTGGCCATGTAGTCAGAAACTGTAAGGCTGGAGGTGATGTCCCAGTAGTCAGTAAATGTGAGGCTGATAGTGCTGCCCTGGGAGACAGTAATGGTGAAGCTGGAGGTGCTGTCCTGGGAGAAAGTAATGGTGAAGCAGGAGGTGCTGTCCTGGGAGACAGTAATGGTGAAGCTGGAGATTTTGTCCAGGTAGTCGGGAATTATACGCGGGAAGGAATACATATAAATGACCTCATAGGGGACAGGAGCCATAGTAGGGAAACAAGTGTAGTCAAAGATAAGATAAAACCAATATTGCAAACTAGAAATACCACAGGAAATAGCAAACAAGAGGACTCCACTAGCAATAGTGAGGATATATTACCAAAAACAACTGGTGGGAGCTCCATTGTTGGTGCTAGGGAGGATAGGAATAAGACAGGGGAACATGCACCAACAGGAAATACAGTCACAGAAACCCAAGGCAAACGGAAACCAAGCCTGTGCACATACTATGCACTTGGTATCTGCAGGCATGGGAAATCTGGAAAAACAGACGGGACGTGCAACTATGACCACCCTAGAAAATGCCATGCCCATATGACAACAGGAAAATGAAAACTCCCTTCCTGCAAGCTTTTTCACCCTGAACTGTGTACCTTTTCAGTACAGGAAAGACTGTGCTATAACTTAAATTGCCAGGCACACCATCTAAAGGGGACAAAAAGATACAAAACATCCAGGCCATGGGAAAACCTGGGTAGCCACAGCCACTCAAGAGGGAGAGGTTTTTTAGTGCCAGGAAGGAAAAAAAACTGGCAGGAAATGGCAGAAATCGTACACCAAATCCAGTCATTCCTGGAGTGGAACCACAGTCGATGGCCTCCACTCCAAACCAACAGATACAGATACTAATGCCGGAAAAAAAATCCCCCCCCCACAGTACCAACAATAGCACCAGTCCGATGACATTCTTCTTTGCAAATATACAGGGTCTAAAGCCAGCAACAAACAACAAAATACCTTTCATCCGTGGACTGCTTGCAGAGGTAAAGGCAATGTTCGCGGCTTTCACTGAGACCCACATAAAGGATCACTTGGACAACGAAATATGGATCCCAGGTTACAACCTATACAGATGTGACAGAGTGAACAGGCAAAAGAGGGGGGGGATGGCCTGTACATTGCAGAGTCACTTGTTTGCACAGAACTGCTTAATGCCTCAAATGACGTAGTGGAAGTTTTAGCAATAAAGGTCGAGAACCAAAACCTAGTCATTGTGGTAGTCTACAAGCCTCCGGATGCAACATCCCAGCAATTCCAGGAACAGCTGTTAAAAATTTACCACTGTCTAGAAAATCTTCCAGCTCCTGCACCCAACATCTTGCTCCTGGGGGATTTCAACTTAAGGCACCTAAAATGGAGGAATATAGCAAATAATATTGTTGCAGTAATAACACCAGGAGGCAGCTCTGATGAAAACTCACACTCACGCGAGCGGAAGCGGTCCGCATTTTAACGACATTTTTTTTATGAACCGATTATGTTCATTTTTGGTGTACTATTAGAAGGTTATATCGAGTATCCTGTGCTGAAGTTTCAATCATATCGGCCAAAAAGGAAATGAAATATGCAAAATTTACGAAAAATTACATTTGGCAGGGGACATTTTCTCAGTGGTACTTGGAAAAGTGGTTTTGACACTTGCTGCCGATAGAACACCTCTAATTCCCTCAAATGTCGATTTGAATTCTAAAATAAACCTTATCTTCATGCTAAAAAGAAATAAAGTTTCATAACTTTTTTGATATATTGGAAGATGTCGGCCTTGTTGTCCACATAAATCTAAAAATATTTTCGATAGTTCAGAAACACGACCGCTACGTCGTAAAGCAATCATTCTCCTATGTTTGTTGTGAAAATCAAGTCAATTCAATCATAAATAAAGGTGATCTTCCCCTAAATAGGTAAATAACTTACTTTCGAGATATAGGCCGAAGCGCGCGGCACGCCCGCTGCCCGGGAAATAATTTTTTTCCCCGAAAAATTCGCTTTATTTTACACTTTTTGCGTGACCTACGAGTGTTTATTACAGTTAACCATTGTAAATCCGTTTTCTCTCATCACTGATGAGAGAGGTCGGACCCTTTCTTCACCTCAGGGGAAATATCGATAGAAATTTTTTCCTTGGGGCGTCATATTATGCTATATATATATTTTTTAAGGTGTACTTTTTATGTTTATATGCTATTATTATATTGCATTATATCATAATAGATCAATTGTGATAGATAAATAAGCCTTATAATTGATATTAGCGTGGGTATGGAATATTTTGTTGGCTGGAGGTGTCGGCCATTTTGTGCACTATTGCCAGGGGTTCCCGATTGGTGCCGTGACCATATTAGCTCCGCCCGCTCGGGAATGATCTCAGATGGTGAATTTGTATTATATTTTACACAAAGATATACGAAAACGATAAAAATAACACGGGGAAAAACGTAACAAAAACGTCAACAAAGCTGAGTCAGCGCTTCTTACGCAATATGTTGCGTCAGCGCTGTCACCATGCCTGTTATAAATGGCTGTAATTCCTTTTAGAAACATCGTACAAGGATAATAATTATACCAGCGTGTAGCCAGAAAGTTCAGCTATTTTTTGGTAACAATAACTCATTTTTCATATATTTTCGATTTCTTTTTGCTCCGCGCGCGGGAACCCTGAATCTACCCTTATCTCTGCACAAAATTCAATTTAAACCAGCAAACAATAGAGCCTACTACACTGGAGAATACACTACACCTCATCTTCACTAACAATGATGATCTGATAAGAAATGTCACCATATCAAAAACAATATACTCAGATCACAACATAATTGAGGTTCAGACATGTATGCGAGGAGCCCCAGATCGACATAATGAGACTAGTCACGAGGGAGCATTCACCAAATTCAACTTCAATAACAAAAACATAAAGTGGGACCAAGTAAACCAAGTCCTAACCGATATAAGCTGGGAAGATATACTAAGCAACACAGACCCCAACTTATGCCTAGAACAGATTAACTTGGTGGCACTCGATGTATGCACAAGGCTTATTCCTCTAAGAAAAAGGAGTAGATGTAAAATAGAAAGAGACAGGCGCTCCCTTTACAGGCGACAGAAAAGAATAACAGAGCGGCTAAAAGAGATCAATATATCTGAAATGCGTAGGGAGACACTGGTCAGAGAAATAGCAAGCATCGAGCTTAAGCTAAAGGAATCTTATAGGAGTCAGGAATCGCGGGAAGAACTAAAAGCCATAAATGAAATCGAAAGAAACCCAAAGTATTTCTTCTCCTATGCCAAATCAAAGTCGAGAACAACGTCCAGTATTGGGCCCCTACTTAAACAAGATGGGTCCTACACAGATGACAGCAAGGAAATGAGTGAGCTACTCAAGTCCCAATATGACTCAGTTTTTAGCAAGCCGCTAACCAGACAGAGTCGAAGATCAAAATGAATTTTTTATGAGAGAGCCACAAAATTTGGGTAACACAAGCCTATCCGATGTTATCCTGACGCCAAATGACTTCGAACAGGCGATAAATGACATGCCCATGCACTCTGCCCCAGGGCCAGACTCATGGAACTCCGTGTTCATCAAGAACTGCAAGAAGCCCCTATCACGAGCCTTTTCCATCCTATGGAGAGGGAGCATGGACACGGGGGTCGTCCCACAGTTACTAAAAACAACAGACATAGCCCCACTCCACAAAGGGGGCAGTAAAGCAACAGCAAAGAACTACAGACCAATAGCACTAACATCCCATATCATAAAAATCTTTGAAAGGGTCCTAAGAAGCAAGATCACCACCCATCTAGAAACCCATCAGTTACACAACCCAGGGCAACATGGGTTTAGAACAGGTCGCTCCTGTCTGTCTCAACTATTGGATCACTACGACAAGGTCCTAAATGCACTAGAAGACAAAAAGAATGCAGATGCAATATATACAGACTTTGCAAAAGCCTTCGACAAGTGTGACCATGGCGTAATAGCGCACAAAATGCGTGCTAAAGGAATAACAGGAAAAGTCGGTCGAGGGATCTATAATTTCCTCACTAACAGAACACAGAGAGTAGTCGTCAACAGAGTAAAGTCCGAGGCAGCTACGGTGAAAAGCTCTGTTCCACAAGGCACAGTGCTCGCTCCCATCTTGTTCCTCATCCTTATATCCTACATAGACAAGGATGTCAGCCACAGCACCGTGTCTTCCTTTGCAGATGACACCCTAATCTGCATGACAGTGTCTTCCATTGCAGACACTGCAAGGCTCCAGGCGGACATCAACCAAATCTTTCAGTGGGCTGCAGAAAACAGTATGAAGTTCAACGATGAGAAATTTCAATTACTCAGATATGGTAAACACGAGGAAATTAAATCTTCATCAGAGTACAAAACAAATTCTGGCCACAAATTAGAGCGAAACACCAACGTCAAAGACCTGGGAGTGATCATGTCGGAGGATCTCACCTTCAAGGACCATAAGATTGTATCAATCGCATCTGCTAGAAAAATGACAGGATGGATAATGAGAACCTTCAAAACTAGGGAGGCCAAGCCCATGATGACACTCTTCAGGTCACTTGTTCTATCTAGGCTGGAATATTGCTGCACACTAACAGCACCTTTCAAGGCAGGTGAAATTGCTGACCTAGAAAATGTACAGAGAACCTTCACGGGGCGCATAACGGAGATAAAACACCTCAATTACTGGGAGCGCTTGAGGTTCCTAAACCTGTATTCCCTGGAACTCAGGCGGGAGAGATACATGATTATATACACCTGGAAAATCATAGAGGGATTAGTACCGAACTTGCACACGAAAATCACTCACTACGAAAGCAAAAGACTTGGCAGACGATGCAACATCCCCCCAATGAAAAGCAGAGGTGTCACTAGCACGTTAAGAGACCATACAATAAGTGTCAGGGGCCCGAGACTGTTCAACTGCCTCCCAGCATACATAAGGGGGATTACCAACAGACCCCTGGCAGTCTTCAAGCTGGCACTGGACAAGCACCTAAAGTCGGTTCCTGACCAGCCGGGCTGTGGCTCGTACGTTGGTTTGCGTGCAGTCAGCAGCAACAGCCTGGTTGATCAGGCTCTGATCCACCAGGAGGCCTGGTCACAGACCGACCCCGCGGGGGAGTTGACCCCCGGAACTCTCTCCAGGTAAACTCCAGGTAAATTGGTGTGGGTGGCATCCTGGGTGTTAGTGGACCGGTGTGGGTGGCATCCTGGGTGTTAGTGGACTGGTGTGGGTGGCATCCTGGGTGTTAGTGGACTGGGACAAAATTCACAAAATTTGCAGGAAATGATCTGCATAACAAGGAACTTTCTATATAGTAGTATGTCTTTGATGTCAGCTATGTACTACATGTACTACAAGTACAGGTACTACAAGTACATGTACTACAAGTACACGTACTACGAGTGCATGTACTACAAGTACATGTACTACGAGTACATGTACTACGAGTACATGTACTACAAGTACATGTACTACAAGTACATGTACAAGTACATCTACTACGATTACATGTACTAAGAGTACATGTACTACAAGTACATGTACTACAAGTACATGTACTACGAGTACATGTACTACGAGTACATGTACTACAAGTACAAGCACTACGAGTACATGAACTACGAGTACATGTACTACAAGTACATGTACTTCGAGTACATGTACTACGAGTACATGCACTACGAGTATATGTACCACGAGTACATGTACCACGAGTACATGTACTACAAGTACATGTACTACAAGTACATGTACTACGAGTACATGTACTACGAGTACATGTACTACGAGTACATGTACTACAAGTACATGTACTACAAGCACATGTACTACGAGTACATGTACTACAAGTACATGTACTACGAGTATATGTACTAAATAATAAAAAAGACACAATACCGTGACTGGAACGATACACAAATAACCCGCACATAAAAGAGAGAAGCTTACGACGACGTTTAGGTCCAACTTGGACCACTTACAAAGTCACACTAACCAGAAATGGAGCAGGACGGCTATATATAGGAAGAGATGGTGGTGGTAGTAGTAGTAGTAGTACAAGAATGGTATATAATATAATACTACTACTACAACCACCTCTTCCTGCCTTCATGTAGATGACACCCGAATCTGCATGACAGTGTCTTCCATTGCAGACACTGCAAGGCTCCAGGCGGACATCAACCAAATCTTTCAGTGGGCTGCAGGAAACAATATGAAGTTCAACGATGAGAAATTTCAATTACTCAGATATGGTAAACACGAGGAAATTAAATCTTCATCATAGTACAAAAAAAATTCTGACCACAAAATAGAGCGAAACACCAACGTCAAAGACCTGGGAGTGATCATGTCGGAGGATCTCACCTTCAAGGACCATAACATTGTATCAATCGCATCTGCTAGAAAAATGACAGGATGGATAATGAGAACCTTCAAAACTAGGGATGCCAAGCCTATGATGACACTCTTCAGGTCACTTGTTCTATCTAGGCTGGAATATTGCTGCACACTAACAGCACCTTTCAAGGCAGGTGAAATTGCTGACCTAGAAAATGTACAGAGAACCTTCACGGCGCGCATAACGGAGATAAAACACCTCAATTACTGGGAGCGCTTGAGGTTCTTAAACTGTATTCCCTGGAACGCAGGCGGGAGAGATACATGATTATATACACCTGGAAAATCCTAGAGGGACTAGTACCGAACTTGCACACGAAAATCACTCACTACGAAAGCAAAAGACTTGGCAGACGATGCAACATCCCCCAATGAAAAGTAGGGGTGTCACTAGCACGTTAAGAGACCATACAATAAGTGGCAGGGGCCCGAGACTGTTCAACTGCCTCCCAGCATACATAAGGGGGATTACCAACAGACCCCTGGCAGTCTTCAAGCTGGCACTGGACAAGCACCTAAAGTCGGTTCCTGACCAGCCGGGCTGTGGCTCGTACGTTGGTTTGCGTGCAGCCAGCAACAACAGCCTGGTTGATCAGGCTCTGATCCACCAGGAGGCCTGGTCACAGACCGGGCCGCGGGGGCGTTGACCCCCGGAACACTCTCCAAGTAAACTCCAGGTAATATATAGCCGTCCTGCTCCATTTCTGGTTAGTGTGACTTTGTAAATGGTCGAATTCGGACCGAAACGTCGTCGTAAGTAAGTTTATTCAGGTATACACAAATACAGTTACATAGAATTATCATACATAGCAGCATATGTGTAGAGAACCTGGGATAACCCAAAAAAGTCAAACTGAGTGAACTATTTCCATTGGGGTCGTAAGCTTCTCTCTTTTATGTGCGGGTTATTTGTGTATAGTTCATGTACTACAAGCACATGTACTACGAGTACATGTACTACGAGTACATGTACAAGTACATGTACTACGAGAACCTGATGTACTACAAGTACATGTACTACGAGTACATGATGTACTACAAGTACATGTGTTGACAGCGTGTTGTTGTTGTTGGGTTGTAGGGCCACTGACACCTTACACCGTATTGAACCCTGCCTCCCGGGTTAACACAACATTTGTCACTGATACTCTGGGAAGAGAGAGACGTTCACACCTGACGAAGGCTGACGCAGAAGTCCTATGATAATCTATGTATTTGTGTCAGAGCTGTATAGCCCTTGTGGTTTAGCGCTTCTTTTTAATTATAATAATAATAATAATAATAATAATAATAATAATGTATTTGTGTATACCTGAATAAACTTACTGATGTTATTTACTCCAGCCAGACGACCAATATCACCATCATCTCTCACCGTCACTACAACTAGCACTTTTAAATTATTATAATAAAAAAGAAGCACTAAACCACAAGGGCTATACAGCACTGCTAGGCCTTTTAAAGCTGGCAGCCAGAAATCTAAAACTTGTCTTCAGTTCTGTCGCGTCTAGAGGCAGTTTTTTTAAGCACTTGATCATCCCCAGAAGGAGAATGTAGAATATAACTTTGGTATAACTGTGTCTAGCATTAGGAATAATAATAGGAGAGAAGTAAATAATGAAAATGATTGTTATAGGAATGCAGTTAGAAGCCTGAGTAGATATATAACCCACTATGATAACATGAACGTAGATAAGTATGTTTATGGAGCAACTTGCAATGTGAACAGACTGACTGATGTTGTAGTGGCCAGGCTTAGGCTTGGTTACAAGTACTTCTGGCAGTTTGGGAGACACACAGATGATCAAACTAAATGTAAATTATGTGATCAGGCATATGGTCACTCTCTTGAACACTATGTACTTAATTGTCCACTCATTGAAGAACACAGAGACAGACAGTATAATAACCTATGTGACATGTCAAGATATCTTATTAATGAAAATAAGATAAAAGATATACTAAGCAAATTTCCTAAATTTGCTTGTAACAGATAAGTGAACTATAGATATGTAGATATAAATCCATATGTATTCCTGTTAACCCTTTTGGGCCTAGTTCCTAGGCCTTTTGTGTATCCATATGCTCTTGCGCTACCGTCCACAGGATGGATATGGGGTGCACAATAAACTAGCCACTTCGGTGGCAAAATCTAATCTAATCTATCTTGCAACTGGTGTTGCAAGATGATGATCTTGCAACTGAATGTTGTCTTATGATGATCTTGCAATTGAATGTTGTCTTATGATGATCTTGCAACTGAACGTTGTCTTATGATGATCTTGCAACTGAATGTTGTCTTATGGAGGATTTCATTGCTTCACTTTACTTTGATGTCCAGGGATCCAGGGATGATCTTATACACAGACAATGATGTCCAAGTCATCCTGACTCTCACTCTCATAGTTATGTATATTAATTAACTCAAATTAAGTTTAATTAACACCTGTCCATTAATAAACAGAAAGGTTCAGGCGGGGATCAAACCGCCGTCCTCACATTTACAGTCCGACGCTCTACCGACTGAGCTAACAAGGGAAATTAAACAGGAGTATTCAGAAGTAATTGTAATTGTATTATATTGTATTACAGTAGAGTAGTCAAAAGATTACAGAGGTACATAATGGGTCCAGGGACTGTAGCTCAACATTACAGAGGTACATAATGGGTCCAGGGACTGTAGCTCAACATTACAGAGGTACATAATGGGTCCAGGGACTGTAGCTCAACCTTACAGAGGTATATAATGGGTCCAGGAACTGGGCCACCAAAGTTTATACATGGCTACAATCATGAACAACTTATACAGTAATGAGCAATTCACACGTCCACAACCGGTCACAACTGTAATGAGTTATTGGTGCAAATATAAATTTTTGGGTTACACACACACACACACACACACACACACACACACACACACACACACACACACACACAAAACACACACACACACAACACACACAACACCACATACACACACACACAACACACACACACACACACACACAAAACACACACACACACAACACACACAACACCACATACACACACACACAACACACACACACACACACACACACACACACACACACACACACACACACAACACACACACACACACACACACACACACACAACACACACACACACCACACACACACACAACACACACACACACAACACACACACACACACACACACACACACACGTTCCTGACAATCAACTTCTTGGCATACTTTGTATCTTCTAATTCAGATCTTTATCAGTTTTTGTGGTGGTCCTGAGGGCGTCTCGCTGTCCACTTGACGTTTACCAGACGTATTAGTCTTCCTTAATTCAACCAGATGACTTTTAATCTCTTTAATCAGTACACTATTTTGTAAATCATCGCAGGAAATATCTATATTATTCTTGAATTCGGTCAGCATTGACCTGACCATGTTGACTGACTTTATATCCGGGAAATATCTCATTCTAATGCGGAACCAGTAGACGATATCCATGTGGTGGGTGAGGCCGGAGCTGACAACTATGTCCATGAATGCCAGGGCATGGTAGGCGCAGGTATTGTTGTCCTGCTTTACACCGGTAATTTTCACAACTTTTGTGAAACAGGAGTACTTTCTCATATATTGTTTTACTACTTGGAAGGCGATCTTAGAACAACCACCACCGTTGTAGTATATCAAGGTCCCATCTTGGCAGGCATATATGGAAACAACGTGATGGGCACTAGTCAAGTATACAATACAACCATGACCTTTGGGTAGAGGAGGCTGACGGAGTAGTTTCTTGTCCTTTAGTATTTTACACACTTGACCGAATGCTCGAGGCGTGTTACTTATAATGGTGGTGATGTCTTTCTTATTTAGTAGTCTGGTGGACTCCAGGAGTGGGTGATACACACCAGTACACTTAACTTCCATTCTCTTCCCGTCACTCATCAGTCCGATAAGTCACAAGGATACTTGCGGGGCTCGAACCCGCGTTGCTTGAGTTTTACAACTCTTGCTAACCACTAGGCCAGCGGGATACAAGTAAATATTTTCAAAAATATGTATTTATACACCATAAGAATGTTTACATAGGTCCCTTATAGTGAATGATAATGTAGTGAGTTATATAGTGATAGTGACATGTGTTATATTAGTGTAGATAGTACAGTGAGTTATATAGTGATAGTGGCATGTGTTATATTAGTGTAGATAGTACAGTGAGTTATATAGTGATAGTGACATGTGTTATATTAGTGTAGATAGTACAGTGAGTTATATAGTGATAGTGACATGTGTTATATTAGTGTAGATAGTACAGTGAGTTATATAGTGATAGTGACATGTGTTATATTAGTGTAGATAGTACAGTGAGTTATATAGTGATAGTGACATGTGTTATATTAGTGTAGATAGTACAGTGAGTTATATAGTGATAGTGACATGTGTTATATTAGTGTAGATAGTGCAGTGAGTTATATAGTGAGAGTCGAGTGTTAAATAGTGAAAGTGTTGTGCAGTGTAGTGTAGTGTAGTGTAGTGTATTGGTAACAAACATCCATGGTTGTTATGAAGGGCATTTCTTCAGATTAAGTCAGTTTTGTCCCGGGATGCGACCCACACCAGTTAAATAACACCCAGGTACCCATTTTTCTGATTGAGAACAAACAACCAATTTAAAGAAACATGTTTCTAAGTTTGTCAGGACTCGAACCTAGACCCTCTCCATGAAGCTAGAGCTTTATCCACCAGGCCAGAGAGCTTTATCCACCAGGCCAGAGAGCTTTATCCACCAGGCCAGAGAGCTTTACCCACCAGGCCAGAGAGCTTTATTCACCAGGCCAGAGAGCTTTATCCACCAGGTCAGAGAGCTTTATCCACCAGGCCAGAGAACTTTATCCACCAGGCCAGAGAGCTTTATCCACCAGGCCAGAGAGCTTTATCCACCAGGCCAGAGAGCTTTATCCACCAGGTCA
Source organism: Cherax quadricarinatus (assembly GCF_038502225.1). Lineage (NCBI taxonomy): Eukaryota > Metazoa > Arthropoda > Malacostraca > Decapoda > Parastacidae > Cherax > Cherax quadricarinatus. The sequence goes on along the minus strand of NC_091325.1, from coordinate 34,772,984 downwards.
GAGAGCTTTATCCACCAGGCCAGAGAGCTTTATCCACCAGGTCAGAGAGCTTTATCCACCAGGTCAGAGAGCTTTATCCACCAGGCCAGAGAGCTTTATCCACCAGGCCAGAGAGCTTTATCCACCAGGCCAGAGAGCTTTATCCACCAGGTCAGAGAGCTTTATCCACCAGGCCAGAGAGCTTTATCCACCAGGCCAGAGAGCTTTATCCACCAGGCCAGAGAGCTTTATCCACCAGGCCAGAGAGCTTTATCCACCAGGTCAGAGAGCTTTATCCACCAGGCCAGAGCTTTATCCATCAGGCCAGAGAGCTTTATCCACCAGGCCAGAGAGCTTTATCCACCAGGCCAGAGAGCTTTATCCACCAGGCCAGAGAGCTTTATCCACCAGGTCAGAGAGCTTTATCCACCAGGTCAGAGAGCTTTATCCACCAGGTCAGAGAGCTTTATCCACCAGGCCAGAGAGCTTTATCCACCAGGCAAGAGAGGTTTATCCACCAGGCCAGAGAGCTTTATCCACCAGGTCAGAGAGCTTTATCCACCAGGTCAGAGAGCTTTATCCACCAGGCCAGAGAGGTTTATCCACCAGACCAGAGAGCTTTATCCACCAGGCCAGGGAGCTTATCCACCAGGTCAGATAGCTTTATCCAACCAAGTCAGAGAGCTTTATCCACCAGGCCAGAGAGCTTTATCCACCAGGCCAGATAGCTTTATCCACCAGGCCAGAGAGCTTTATCCACCAGGTCAGAGAGCTTTATCCACCAGGCCAGAGAGCTTTATCCACCAGGCCAGAGTGATTTATCCACCAGGCCAGAGAGCTTTATCCACCAGGCCAGAGAGCTTTATCCACCAGGCCAGAGAGCTTCATCCACCAAGCCAGAGAGCTTCATCCACCAGGTCAGAGAGCTTTATCCACCAGGCCAGAGAGCTTTATCCACCAAGCCAGAGAGCTTTATACACCAGGTTAGAGAGCTTTATCCACCAGGCCAGAGAGCTTTATCCACCAGGCCAGAGAGCTATACCCACCAGGCCAGAGAGCTTTATCCACCAGGCCAGAGAGCTTTATCCACCAGGCCAGAGAGCTTTATCCACCAGACCAGAAAGCTTTATCCACCAGGTCAGAGAGCTTTATCCACCAGGCCAGAGAGCTTTATCCACCAGGCCAGAGAGCTTTATCCACCAGGTCAGAGAGTTATCCACCAGGTCAGAGAGCTTTATCCACCAGGCCAGAGAGCTTTATCCACCAGGCCAGAGAGCTTTATCCACCAGGCCAGAGAGCTTTATCCACCAGGTCAGAGAGTTATCCACCAGGTCAGAGAGCTTCATCCACCAGGTCAGAGAGCTTTATCCACCAGGCCAGAGCGCTTTATCCACCAGGCCAGAGAGCTTTATCCACCAGGCCAGAGCGCTTTATCCACCAGGCCAGAGAGCTTTATCCACCAGGCAAGAGAGCTTTATCCTCCAGGCCAGAGAGCTTTATCCACCAGCAAAGAGAGCTTTATCCACCAGGCAAGAGCTTTATCCACCAGGTCAGAGAGCTTTATCCACCAGGCCAGAGAGCTTTATCCACCAGGCCAGAGAGCTTTATCCACCAGGCAGAGCTTTATCCACCAGGCCAGAGAGCTTTATCCACCAGGCCAGAGAGCTTTATCCACCAGACCAGAAAGCTTTATCCACCAGGTCAGAGAGCTTTATCCACCAGGCCAGAGAGCTTTATCCACCAGGCCAGAGAGCTTTATCCACCAGGTCAGAGAGTTATCCACCAGGTCAGAGAGCTTTATCCACCAGGCCAGAGAGCTTTATCCACCAGGCCAGAGAGCTTTATCCACCAGGCCAGAGAGCTTTATCCACCAGGTCAGAGAGTTATCCACCAGGTCAGAGAGCTTCATCCACCAGGTCAGAGAGCTTTATCCACCAGGCCAGAGCGCTTTATCCACCAGACCAGAGTGCTTTATCCACCAGGCCAGAGCGCTTTATCCACCAGGCCAGAGAGCTTTATCCACCAGGCCAGAGAGCTTTATCCACCAGGCCAGAGAGCTTTATCCACCAGGTCAGAGAGCTTTATCCACCAGGTCAGAGAGCTTTATCCACCAGGGCAGAGCGCTTTATCCACCAGGCCAGAGAGCTTTATCCACCAGGTCAGAGAGCTTTATCCACCAGGCCAGAGAGCTTTATCCACCAGGCCAGAGAGCTTTATCCACCAGGCCAGAGAGCTTTATCCACCAGGCGAGAGAGCTTTATCCACCAGGTCAGAGAGCTTTATCCACCAGGCCAGAGAGCTTTATCCACCAGGCCAGAGAGCTTTATCCACCAGGTCAGAGAGCTTTATCCACCAGGCCAGAGCGCTTTATCCACCAGGCCAGAGAGCTTTATCCACCAGGCCAGAGAGCTTTATGCACCAGGCCAGAGAGCTTTATCCACCAGGCCAGAGAGCTTTATCCACCAGGCCAGACAGCTTTATCCACCAGGCCAGAGAGCTTTATCCACCAGGCCAGAGAGCTTTATCCACCAGGCCAGAGAGCTTTATCCACAAGGTCAGAGAGCTTTATCCACCAGGCCAGAGAGCTTTATCCACCAGGCCAGAGAGCTTTATCCACCAGGCCAGAGAGCTTTATCCACCAGGCCAGAGAGCTTTATCCACCAGGCCAGAGAGCTTTATCCACCAGGTCAGAGAGTTATCCACCAGGTCAGAGAGCTTTATCCACCAGTTCAGAGAGCTTTATCCACCAGGCCAGAGCGATTTATCCACCAGGCCAGAGAGCTTTATCCACCAGGCGAGATAGCTTTATCCACCAGGCCAGAGAGCTTTATGCACCAGGCGAGAGAGCTTTATCCACCAGGCCAGAGAGCTTTATCCACCAGGTCAGAGAGCTTTATCCATCAGGCCAGAGCGCTTTATCCACCAGGCCAGAGAGCTTTATCCACCAGGTCAGAGAGCTTTATCCACCAGGTCAGAGAGCTTTATCCACCAGGCCAGAGAGCTTTATCCACCAGGCCAGAGAGCTTTATCCACCAGGCCAGAGAGCTTTATCCACCAGGTCAGAGAGCTTTATCCACCAGGTCAGAGAGCTTCATCCATCAGGCCAGAGAGCTTTATCCACCAGGCCAGAGAGCTTTATCCACCAGGTCAGAGAGCTTTATCCACCAGGTCAGAGAGCTTTATCCACCAGGCCAGAGAGCTTTATCCACCAGGCCAGAGAGCTTTATCCACCAGGCCAGAGAGCTTTATCCACCAGGCCAGAGAGCTTTATCCACCAGGCCAGAGAGCTTTATCCACCAGGCCAGAGAGCTTTATCCACCAGGCCAGAGAGCTTTATCCACCAGGCCAGAGAGCTTTATCCACCAGGCCAGAGAGTTTTATCCACCAGGCCAGAGAGCTTTATCCACCAGGCCAGAGAGCTTTATCCACCAGGCCAGAGAGGTTTATCCACCAGGCCAGAGAGGTTTATCCACCAGGCCAGAGAGCTTTATCCACCAGGCCAGAGAGCTTTATCCACCAGGCCAGAGAGCTTTATCCACCAGGCCAGAGAGCTTTATCCACCAGGCCACGGGGCACCTAAACAAGAGATGTGATAAAGCTAATAAAGCAGGAAGAGTGAGCTAGTAGCGACCAGTGAAGAGGCGGGACCAGGAGCTGTGACTCGACTCGTGCAACCACAATAGGTGAGTACAGACTCACTATGGCCGTCACACATCATCTACTCTACCTTCCTCAACTCTACTCTCCACTCTTCTACATACTTATAATTATATTTTCTTCCCTCTTCCTACTTTATACAAAATATTTTATCAAATTAAACAATAAGAACATTTATAGCAGCGAATTTATATTTTAATTTTACATCTGTTTCTCATTACGTTACTTTTCTAGTGAAAAATTATACTTGTATTTTTAATAAGCTTTAATACAAAACTATTTATCGTATGTAATATATAAATTGGGATAATTAATGTAGATAATACATATATATAAAAAGCACAAAGGGCGTAACAGCTATTACAGCTTCTGAGTTTGTCTTAGACATCTTGATGTTAATATATGTATCAAACAAACACTAATTACACGGGTATTTTATGGCCATAATATAAATATATAATATTGGCTTATAATATTACGCAAATTCATTTGTTATTTTTGTATATTAGTTGGATAATTTTAATATTTATTTGTTTGTGGGTAGACGACTATAAGGATATTGTAAGGAAAAGTTTGTTTACGTTGAGAAGACATCTTGTACACTCCTAGTCTGACATTATTTATAATAATTTTCTTCATAAATATAATGTAAGACCATAATTATAAGTTATTGTTGGTCCATCCTTGATGATGGTTAGGCTCTAGCTCTAGGGTCCTCTCAAGGTTCCTTGATGATGGTTAAGCTCTAGCTCTAGGGTCCTCTCAAGGTTCCTTGATGATGGTTAGGCTCTAGCTCTAGGGTCCTCTCAAGGTTCCTTGATGATGGTTAAGCTCTAGCTCTAGGGTCCTCTCAAGGTTCCTTGATGAGGTTAGGCTCTAGCTCTAGGGTCCTCTCAAGGTTCCTTGATGATGGTTAGGCTCTAGCTCTAGGGTCCTCTCAAGGTTCCTTGATGATGGTTAGGCTCTAGCTCTAGGGTCCTCTCAAGGTTCCTTGATGATGGTTAGGCTCTAGCTCTAGGGTCCTCTCAAGGTTCCTTGATGATGGTTAAGCTCTAGCTCTAGGGTCCTCTCAAGGTTCCTTGATGAGGTTAGGCTCTAGCTCTAGGGTCCTCTCAAGGTTCCTTGATGATGGTTAAGCTCTAGCTCTAGGGTCCTCTCAAGGTTCCTTGATGAGGTTAGGCTCTAGCTCTAGGGTCCTCTCAAGGTTCCTTGATGATGGTTAGGCTCTAGCTCTAGGGTCCTCTCAAGGAAGCTTCCTTGATGGTTAAACTCTAGCTCTAGGGTCCTCTCAAGGTTCCTTGATGAGGTTAGGCTCTACCTCTAGAGTCCTCTCAAGGTTCCTTGATGGTTAAGCTCTAGCTCTAGGGTCCTCTCAAGGTTCCTTGATGAGGTTAGGCTCTAGCTCTAGAGTCCTCTCAAGGTTCCTTGATGATGGTTAGGCTCTAGCTCTAGGGTCCTCTCAAGGAAGCTTCCTTGATGATGTTTAAACTCTAGCTCTAGGGTCCTCTCAAGGTTCCTTGATGAGGTTAGGCTCTAGCTCTAGGGTCCTCTCAAGGTTCCTTGATGATGGTTAAGCTCTAGCTCTAGGGTCCTCTCAAGGTTCCTTGATGATGGTTAAGCTCTAGCTCTAGGGTCCTCTCAAGGTTCCTTGATGATGGTTAAGCTCTAGCTCTAGGGTCCTCTCAAGGTTCCTTGATGATGGTTATGCTCTAGCTCTAGGGTCCTCTCAAGGTTCCTTGATGGTTAAACTCTAGCTCTAGGGTCCTCTCAAGGTTCCTTGATGAGGTTAGGCTCTAGCTCTAGGGTCCTCTCAAGGTTCCTTGATAATGGTTAGGCTCTAGCTCTAGGGTCCTCTCAAGGTTCCTTGATGATGGTTAGGCTCTAGCTCTAGGGTCCTCTCAAGGAAGATTCCTTGATGATGATTAGGCTCTAGCTCTAGGGTCCTCTCAAGGTGCCTTGATGATGGTTAGGCTCTAGCTCTTGGGTCCTCAAGGAAGGTTCCTTGATGATTGTTAGGCTCTAGCCCAAGGGTCCTCTCAAGGAAGGTTCCTTGATGATGTTTAGGCTCTAGCTCTAGGGTACTCTCAAGGTTCCTTGATGATGGTTAGGTTCTAGTTCTAGGGTCCTCTCAAGGTTCTTTGATGATGGTTAGGTTCTAGCTCTAGGGTACTCTCAAGGAAGGTTCCTTGATGGTTAGGCTCTAGCTCTAGGGTACTCTCAAGGTTCCTTGATGGTTAGGTTCGAGCTCTTGGGTCCTCTCAAGGAAGGTTCCTTGATGATGGTTAGGTTCTAGTTCTAGGGTCCTCTCAAGGTTCCTTGATGATTGTTAGGTTCTAGCTCTAGGGTACTCTCAAGGAAGGTTCCTTGATGGTTAGGCTCTAGCTCTAGGGTACTCTCAAGGTTCCTTGATGGTTAGGTTCGAGCTCTTGGGTCCTCTCAAGGAAGGTTCCTTGATGATGGTTAGGCTCTAGCTCTAGGGTCCTCTCAAGGTTCCTTGATGATGGTTAGGTTCTAGCTCTAGGGTCCTCTCAAGGAAGCTTCCTTGATGCTGGTTAGGCTCTAGCTCTAGGATCCTCTCAAGGAAGGTTCCTTGATGATGGTTAGGCTCTAGCTCGAGGGTCCTCTCAAGGAAGGTTCCTTGATGATGGTTAGGTTCTAGCTCTAGGGTCCTCTCAAGGAAGCTTCCTTGTTGACGGTTAGGTTCTAGCTCTAGGGTCCTCTCAAGGAAGGTTCCTTGATGATGGTTAGGCTCTAGCTCTAGGGTCCTCTCAAGGAAGGTTCCTTGATGATGGTTAGGCTCTAGCTCGAGGGTCCTCTCAAGGAAGTTTCCTTGATGATGGTTAGGTTCTAGCTCTAGGGTCCTCTCAAGGAAAGTTCCTTGATGATGGTTAGGCTTTAGCTCTAGGGTACTCTCAAGGTTCCTTGATGATGGTTAGGTTCTAGCTCTAGGGTCCTCTCAAAGAAGGTTCCTTGATGATGGTTAGGTTCTAGCTCTTGGGTCCTCTCAAGGAAGGTTTCTTGATGATGGTTAGGCTCTAGGTCTAAGGTCCTCTCACGGTTCCTTGATGATGGTTAGGTTCTAGCTCTAGGGTCCTCTCAACGAAGCTTCCTTGATGCTGGTTAGGCTCTAGCTGTAGGGTTCTCTAAAGGGAGCTTACTTGATGCTGGTTAGGCTCTAGCTCTAGGGTCCTCTCAATGAAGTTTCCTTGTTGCTGGTTAGGCTCTAGCTCTAGGGTCCTCTCAAGGTTCCTTGATGCTGGTTAGGTTCTAGCTCTAGGGTCCTCTCAAGGTTCCTTGATGGTTAGGTTCTAGCTCTAGGGTCCTCTCAAAGTTCCTTGATGATGGTTAGGTTCTAGCTCTAGGGTCCTCTCAAGGTTCTTTGATGATGGTTAGGTTCTAGCTCTAGATATTAGTGGACTGGTGTGGGTGGCATCCTGGGTGTTAGTGGACTGGTGTGGGTGGCATCCTGGGTGTTAGTGGACTGGTGTGGGTGGCATCCTGGGTGTTAGTGGACTGGTGTGGGTGGCATCCTGGGTGTTAGTGGACTGGTGTGGGTCACATTCTGGGTGTTAGTGGACTGGTGTGGGTGGCATCCTGGGTGTTAGTGGACTGGGACAAAATTCACAAAATTTGCAGGAAATGACCTGCATAACAAGGAACTTTCTATATAGTAGTATGTCTTTGATGTCAGCTATGTACTACATGTACTACAAGAACAGGTACAAGTACATGTACTACAAGTACATGTACTACGAGTACATGTACTACGAGTACATGTACGACAAGTACATGCACGACAAGTACATGTACTACAAGTACATGTACTACAAGTACATTGTACTACAAGTACATGTACTAGAAGTACATGTTCAAGTACATGTACTACGAGTACATGTACTACAAGTACATGTGCTACAAGTACATGTACTACAAGTACATGTACTACAAGTACATTGTACTACAAGTACATGTACTAGAAGTACATGTTCAAGTACATGTACAAGTACATGTACCACAAGTACATGTACTACAAGTACATGTACTACGAGCACATGTACTACAACTACATGTACTACGAGTACATATACTACAAGTACATGTACTAGGAGTACATGTACTACAAGTACATGTACTACGAGTACATGTACTACAAGTACATGTACCACGAGTACATGTACTACAAGTACATGTACTACGAGTACATATACTACAAGTACATATACTACAAGTACATGTACTACGAGTACATGTACTACAAGCACATGTACTACGAGTACATGTACTACGAGTACATGTACTACGAGTACATGTACTACGAGTACATGTACTACAAGTGCATGTATTACAAGTACATGTACTACGAGTACATGTACTACGAGTACATGTACTACAAGTACATGTACTACGAGTACATGTACTACAAGTACATGTACTACAAGTACATGTACTACAAGCACATGTACTACGAGTACATGTACTACGAGTACATGTACTACGAGTACATGTACGACCCCTTCCAGCTTGGGGGGGGGATCGGTGTGAGCCTGTTTAAGGTCTAATTAAATACATTCTGGCTATTTAGATTAAATTTAATAGGGAAAGTACATCAAGACAACCAAAACCATTTACCAACAGCCATTATAACTATCTTGTTAAATCATGCATTTTAAAGAGAATAAACTCAAGACAGCATAGTATTACTAGATTAGTCTATTAAAGTAGTGACATCATGTACCTATTATATTCAGCATAACCACTACAGCACTATTATTCCCTTTATAAATCACTGACCATTATATTTATCATTGCATCATGCATAAGACTATCAAATCATATAAACTCAAGAAAATAAAGAATTGTTTATATTCACAAGCACTTCTTAAATAAACTTTTTTCTGGATTTTATATTGGCAAAATCATCAATTATATTCTGAAAATCAATATTTCTTGTTAGATCAGACTCAATGGTCAACAAGGCTAGGTTACACAATTTGTCTTGGCTCATTGTTGAACGGAGCTGGTTTTTCACTCTTTTCAAAACAGAAAATGAACGTTCTCCTTCACAGTTAGTAGCTGGAAGTGTTAGGTAAAGGCGATACACTATGTCAACATTAGGGAAGGTTTCTGAGATACCTGCATTTCTTAAATGTTGCAAAGCAGCTGAGGGCGCACATTTTTCAGGTGGAGCTTTAATCTGATTCATATACCCAGAAAAATGAACTATTTCTTCAACAAATGTGTCCTGAACATCTGCTGAAAGGTGTTGTTGCAACTTTAATGCAGCTTCTCTCAATTCTGCATCTGGCATAGTAGTAATTTTGAACAGAAATCCAAACTTGTCATTGAGATTCTGGTAGATTTCTTTTCTTTTCACCAATTCTGTAATCAGTGAATCCAGAATGACAAAGTATGTAGCTGTCTTACATTTCTGCCTTGGTAGCAACACAGTTTCATTGTCTGGCTCTTCAAAATTGCGTTTCCTCTTCCTTGACCGTTGATGATCAGCCCGGTAACTGTAGTCTTTCACCAGCAGTTTAGCTTTCTCTTCAAACATTTCAAAAGCTTCATCATTGTCGTAGCTCTGGCCATGGCAATCCATAATAGAGAGATCATGTTCAAGCAGAGTATCCAGTACTACATTCATCATTGTTTCTCCATCATGGTCTGAAAGAGGAATGAATTTTATAAAGCGCTCTACAGGCTTACCACTGGAGTCGACAAAGCGAACAATGAATGTCAATTGATCTGTATGTGAAATATCTGGTGTTGAATCTACACTTATTGCAAAGTATTTTGCAGTTTTCACAGCTGCTATGATGCTATTGAGGACCTTCTTAGTCATCAGTTCAATAAATTCATTGCATATAGTAGATGACATGTAAGATACAGTGCCTCTTCCTGCATTCCCGAGGCGTGACACATGATTTGCTAAGAATGGATCGAATTGTGCTAACAGTTCTATGATCCTTAGTAAATTGTCATTGTTTTCCGAACCAAAAGCCTCATTTTCTCCACGGAAAGCAAGTCCTCTTAGAGCTAAGAATTTTACAACAGCAACAACTCTTTCTAGAACTTTTCTCCAATAAGTGCGCTCTTTTTCAGTTTGATTTTCCAAGTGAGAATCCAATAAGCCTTTTTTCTGTGCACGAAATACACTGGCTAAAATGCAGCTCCTGTGAGTGGTGCTGTTTTCATGTTCCTCGAAACGCTTGGAATTTTTCCAGTCATTCAACCCCTGTGTGAAGGTATCTTCTTTGGTAGAAAATAGCTTGCATGCTGAACAGTACACTTTTCCTGAGCTTTCAGAGTATACCATCCATGATCTTTTCACAGATTCTGAATTTGCAAGCTTCCTATAAAACATAGATGACTTTAAACAACGACGACTTCCATCATCATAAATCCTTGCTATTTCCTAAAGTCAATGTTCAGAGTTTGACTGAAGTTTTCTGCAATGAAAGCATTACGTAGAGAATCTGGGATTACATTTGGCCATGAGGAAGGATATTTTAAGACAAATCCTGTGGATGAAATGTCCGTTGAGACATTGAGAGGAGACAAAAAAGAAGTAGATGCTGGCTGAGAAATAATGGAGGGAGGGCTTCGTGTATGATCTGACGTATCTGCAGATTCAACTGTACTGGTAACATCAGAAACTGTTTTCGTGAGCATGTCTGTGATCTTTCTGCAGCTTCCTACATCTTTCTTTTTCTGTTCTTCTTCTTGAATTTTCTTCTTTCTTTTCTGTGACGCACTCGCATAAGAACGTCCAACATCACGTTCACGAGATGCCATAATGAGGATGTATCACTGTCTGTAATCATGCAAATACAAATTTTTCATCATCAATTATTATTAATTTTTTAATTATTAATTTTTTTTTTCTGTCAATTGGGGGGATATGGCCCTTGTAGCCCCCTTTCCTCTGGCTGCGCATCTAAAAATTCAAAACGTTACCAGAAAGGAGTCATATACAGAACTTTTACCATAGATTAGGTTAGTGATTTGGGCTACGAATATTTTACTAATTCATCCTCCTTGATCTCCAATTTACAGAAATCATACCGAGTCCAAGAACAATGCACAATGGTATTTATATTACCATTTTCATAACTAAACTAATCATTATGTTTTGCATGATATATGGCCTACCACCATAGATAAGGACATGAGAATTAAAGAATGCAGGGACAATTTTCAGTTTCACCCAACCAACGATTTTCTGATGTGGCTTATGTGTTTCTGGGGAAATATCTAGTAAATTAATTGATGTTCTACATCACTTCCGTCGCAACTTGAAAACTAAGCATTTGCGACGGAAGTGATGTAGAACATCAATCAATTGAGATCTGTTATTGAAATGATAAAGACTTAAAGACAGGACAAAGTGCTTTTAAAACCTACAAACGGAAGTCAGTTTGCGTTTTTAGGTTTTTCTTTATAGTATTTTTCCAAAAATGCGTCTTTACTGGCCCATGCGTCTTTACTGGTCAAGTAACCCTATCGGGTACCTCCCTTAACATTTAGAGGCGAAAACAAACATTTATCCATACACATCAATGTCTATCAACAACACTTCAGTTAATTTGTCACAGTACAAGTCTAGATAACGTGTAATTACTACAGAAAATTGGAGAGGAATCTCCCATACTCACCCATTAGCGGGAAAACACAGCTGTTCTGATGTAAACAAAGGCGTGTTGAGTGTTGCCATCTATGGTTAGGTTTATTTATTTTTATTTTATTTTATTTCATTATTTATTTTTGTTTTGATTAATTTTTAAAAATCAATTTTACTCTCCAAACACTTGAACTTTTTAGGTAGGGACCCCTTTGTACTTGCACCATGTGCGCAGTCTTGGATGAGCCCCTGAACCCCTTGGACCACGGGGCCCCCAAATGCGAGGGGCCCTAGGCAAATGCCTAGTTTGCCTATGCGGTAATCCGGCCCTGGCTATACAGCCTTTTAAAGCTGGCAGCCAGAAATCTAAAACTTGTCTTCAGTTCTGTCGCGCCTAGAGACAGTTTTTTTAAGCACTTGATCATCATCTTGCAACTGGTGTTGCAAGATGATGATCTTGCAACTGAACGTTGTCTTATGATGATCTTGCAACTGAACGTTGTCTTATGATGATCTTGCAACTGAACGTTGTCTTATGATGATCTTGCAACTGAACGTTGTCTTATGATGATCTTGCAACTGAACGTTGTCTTATGATGATCTTGCAACTGAACGTTGTCTTATGATGATCTTGCAACTGAACGTTGTCTTAAGATGATCTTGCAACTGAATGTTGTCTTATGATGATCTTGCAACTGAACGTTGTCTTATGATGATCTTGCAACTGAACGTTGTCTTATGATGATCTTGCAACCGAATGTTGTCTTATGATGATCTTGCAACTGAATGTTGTCTTATGATGATCTTGCAACTGAATGTTGTCTTATGATGATCTTGCAACTGAATGTTGTCTTATGATGATCTTGTAACTGAATGTTGTCTTATGATGATCTTGCAACTGAATGTTGTCTTATGATGATCTTGCAACTGAATGTTGTCTTATGGAGGATTTCATTGCTTCACTTTACTTTGATGTCCAGGGATCCAGGGATGATCTTATACACAGACAATGATGTCCAAGTCATCCTGACTCTCACTCTCATAGTTATGTATATTAATTAACTCAAAAATTAAGTTTAATTAACACCTGTCCATTAATAAACAGAAAGGTTCAGGCGGGGATCGAACCGCCGTCCTCACATTTACAGTCCGACGCTCTACCGACTGAGCTAACCAGGGGAAATTAAACAGGAGTATTCAGAAGTAATTGTAATTGTATTATATTGTATTACAGTACAGTAGTCAAAAAATTACAGAGGTACATAATGGGTTCAGGGACTGTAGCTCAACATTACAGAGGTACATAATGGGTCCACTGACTGTAGCTAAACATTACAGAGGTACATGATGGGTCCAGGGACTGTAGCTCAACCTTACAGAGGTACATAATGGGTCCAGGAACTGGGCCCCCAAAGTTTTGATAGCTGAACAAGGTACAAAGGTAATGAATCATTTAAGTCAATTTAATTACGTTTATACATGGCTACAATCATGAACAAATTATACAGTAATGAGCAATTCACACGTCCACAACCGGTCACAACTGTAATGAGTTATTGGCGCAAATATGAATTTTTGGGTTACACACACACACACACACACACACACACACACACACACACACACACACACACACACACACACACACACACAACACACACACACAACACACAAACACAACACACACTCAACACACACACACTACACACACACACACACAGGGACTTCACACACACACACACACACACACACACACACACACACACACACACACACACTCGTTCACCCTCCCCCTCCCCACATAGCCACAGTTCCTCCACTACCTCCCCCCCCACACTCTGACATACACACTACTAACATAACATACAGAATTACATAGGTTTCCCACTCTGAGGCAATCAGGATAAAACAAAAATGGGTTGCCAGAGAGCAACAAGAAAAACCAAGGGACAGGAGGAGGAAGCTGCAAAGGAAGATTGGGCAGCAGAGCTCATAAAAAGGGATCATGAATGGGAAAAGAAACTAGAAGAACTTAGCATGAGAATGGAAGAGAGGATAGATATGGAAAGCAGGAAGTGGGAGGTGTATGTCAAGGCAGCAGAGGCTAGGATACAGAGTTTAGAGGAGGAACTGAAAAATCTGAAACAGCCTGAAGAACTAAAGAACATTTTGGGATTGACAACAGAGACTGCTACCTCAGCCACAAATAAGGGGACAGTAGGGAAAGAAGGAGCACAACTGCATGGAGAAGCTCTATTAGAGGAGACTGTAGTAAATGAAAGAGATAAGCTTTATGTGGAGGCCTTAACAGACAACAACAGAGCCCAAGGAAAGCCAAGAAGGGAAAATGACAGGCCACTGAGCCCAAGTACATTAACTAGTGAAACTGAAGAAAGGAAAGCTGCAGTGGAGGAAACCAAATTAAATGAGGGGATACACAGGGATATGCAGTGGGAGAATGAAAGGGTGAGGTCAGTCTTTGTGTATGGGCTCCAGGAAGTTAAAGGGGAAACATATGAAGCAAGAAAACAAGGGGAAAAAAAGCAATTGAAAGCATCATGAAAGCAATAGGAGAAGACATGACCCAGCTGGAAAATTTTCGTAGAATAGGGGGGTTTGTAAAAAAAAGAACCCGGCCAGTGAAAGTGACCTTCAAGGCAGAAGCGACTCGGAACAGGATCCTGCAGGAGAAAGCAAGATTAAGGACATGCCGGCATACAGGAAGGTGTATCTCGACCGCGACAGAACACAAGAAGAAAGGCAGAAACTGAGAGAGATGGTAAAAAGGCGAAAGGAGGAAAGAGAGGGGATGGAGAACACAGACAGGAGATCCCAGACACAGGAAGATCAAATACAGCCTCCCTCACAACTTCCTGTAGAAGCCTCCCAACCAGGTCAACCCCAGTGCAACCAAACACTCGAAATCAAAACACCCATGCCACATCCAATGCCCCCACCCACTACATTACAAACTCCACGCCCACAGCAACAACCCATAGTTCCTTACCAGGTCTCCCAGTTCCCCAACCCCAATACACCTCCCAGACCACAGTCTTAGAAAAGAAGTTGAAGGTGTGGTATAAAAATGCAGATGGAATAACAAACAAGTATGAGGAGTGGCATGAAAGAATCAAGGAGACATCCCCAGACATAATAGCACTCACAGAAACAAAACTCACCAGAATAATAACAGATTCAATCTTTCCATCCGGATATCAAATCCTCAGGAAAGACAGAGGGAGGAGAGGGGGAGGAGGAGTTGCACTGCTCATTAAAAACCAGCGGGGTTTTGAGAAAATGGAAGGAATGGATGGCACAGGCGAAAGGGACTACTTAGTAGGAACAATCCAGTCTGAGGGACATAAGGTGATAATTGCAGTAATGTACAACCCACCACAGAACTGCAGGAGGCCAAGAGAAGAATATGATGAGAGCAACAGAGCAATGATCGACACACTGGAGCCACATGGGGGTCCCGAAACATGGAGAGCCAAGATGATGGATGTGGTACTGGAAAACCTCACGCATCAATATGTTAGAGACACTACCAGAGAGAGAGGAGAGGATGAACCAGCAAGACTGGACATTGTATTCACCTTGAGTAGTTCGGACATCGAGGGTATCATGTATGAAAGGCTCCTGGGAGCTAGTGATCATGTGGTTCTGTGCTTCGACTACATGGTCGAGCTCCAAGTGGAGAGAGTAGCAGGAATAAGCTGGGAAAAACCAAACTACAAAAGGGGGAACTACTCAGGCATGAGGAACTTCCTTCAAGACATTCAGTGGGAGAGGGAACTGACAGGAAAACCAGTACAAGAAATGATGGTCTATGTGGCAACAAAATGCAAGGAGGCAGAGGAGAGGTTTGTTCCCAAGGGAAACAGAAATAATGGGAAAAACAGAACGAGTCCTTGGTTCACCCAAAGGTGTAGGGAGGCAAAAACTAGGTGTACTAGAGAATGGAAAAGGTACAGAAGACAAAGAATGCAGGAAAATAAAGAGATTAGCCGAAGAGCCAGAAACGAATATACACAGATGAGAAGGGAGGCTCAGAGACAATATGAAAATGACATAGCATCAAAAGTAAAGACTGACCCGAAGCTGTTGTACAGCCACATCAGGAGGAAAACAACAGTCAAGGACCAGGTAATCAGACTGAGGAAGGGTGATGGGGAATTCACAAGAAACGACCGAGAGGTATGTCAGGAGCTCAACACAAGATTTAAAGAGGTATTTACAGTGGAAACCAGTAGGACTCCAGGAAATCAGAACAAGGGGGCACACCAGCAAGTGCTGGATGAGGTACATATAACCCAGGAGGAGGTGAAGAAGCTGCTATGCGAACTTGACACCTCAAAGGCGGTGGGACCAGACAACATCTCTCCATGGGTCCTTAAAGAGGGAGCAGAGATATTGTGCGAGCCATTAACAAAGATCTTCAACACGTCATTTGAAACTGGGCAACTCCCTGAGGTATGGAAGATGGCAAATGTAGTCCCAATTTTTAAAAAGGGAGACAAACATGAGGCACTAAACTACAGACCTGTATCACTAACGTGTATAGTATGCAAGGTCATGGAGAAGATCATCAGGAGGAGAGTGGTGGAGCACCTGGAAAGAAACAAGTGTATAATTGACAACCATCACGGTTTCAGGGAAGGAAAATCCTGTGTCACAAACCTACTAGAGTTTTATGACAAGGTGACAGAAGTAAGACAAGAGAGAGAGGGGTGGAACGACTGCATATTTTTGGACTGCAAGAAGGCCTTCGACACAAGAGGTTACTGCAAAAGCTAGAGGATCAAGCACACATAACAGGAAAGGCACTGCAATGGATCAGAGAATACCTGGCAGGGAGGCAACAACGAGTCATGGTACGCGACGAGGTGTCAGAGTGGGCGCCTGTGACAAGCGGGGTTCCACAGGGGTCAGTCCTAGGACCTGTGCTGTTCTTGGTATATGTGAACGACATAACGGAAGGGATAGACTCAGAAGTGTCCTTGTTTGCAGATGATGCGAAGTTAATGAGAAGAATGAAATCGAATGAGGATCAGGCAGGACTACAAAGAGACCTGGACAGGCTACAAGCCTGGTCAAGCAACTGGCTCCTTGAATTTAACCCTGCCAAATGCAAAGTCATGAAGATTGGGGAAGGGCAAAGAAGACCGCAGACACCATATAGTTTAGATGGCCAAAGACTGCAAACCTCACTCAAGAAAAAAGAT